>NC_069503.1:1069601692-1069654192 GCF_027579735.1 Bombina bombina | reverse complement strand
ATTATGAGTTTTGTGTTATGAATAAAAAAGCAGCGTTAAGGCTCATAACGCTGCTTTTTTACTACCGCTGTTATTATGAGTCTTGTAGGTACAGCTGTCCCGCACACTTTTTTGGCCATACCGCAAATTAACTTACGCAATTTGTGTAAAGTCTTTTTTCAATGGGACTTCCATAGCGCCGATATTACAAGCTTTTTTTTTTAGGCAAACAAGTGAGCAGTACAGCCTATCCCGCAAGATTCGTAACGCATTCTAAAGTCAGTAGTTATGAGTTTTACACTATAAAGCTGTAGCATAAAACTCATAACTAAAGTGTTAAAAAGTACACTAACACCCATAAACTACCTATTAACCCCTAAACCGAGACCCTCCCGCTTCGCAAACACTAAAATAAAATTATTAACACCTAATCTGCCGCTCCGGACATCGCCGCCACTAAAATAAACATATTAACCCCTAAACCACTGCACTCCCGCATCGCAAACACTAGTTAAATATTATTAACCCCTAATCTGCCGCCCCTAACATTGCCGCCACCTATGTACATTTATTAAACCCTAATCTGCCGCCCCCAACGGTGTCACCACTATACTAAAGTTATTAACCCCTAAACCTAAGTCTAACCCTAACCCTAACACCCACTAACTTAAATATAATTAAAATAAATCTAAAGAAAACCTACTATTAATAACTAAATAATTCCTATTTAAAACTAAATACTTACCTGTAAAATAAACCCTAAAATAGCTACAATCTAACTAATACTTACATTGTAGCTAGCTTAGGGTTTATTTTTATTTTACTGGCAAGTTTGTGTTTATTTTAACTATGTAGAATAGTTACTAAATAGTTATTAACTATTTAATAACTTCCTAGCTAAAATAAATACAAATTCACCTGTAAATTAAAACCTGTCTTACAATAACACCTAACGTGACACTACAATTAAATAAATTACCTAAATTAAATACAATTACCTAAAATAAATACAAATACCTAAAATACAAAAAAACCCACTAAATTACACAAAATAAAAAACAATTTACAAGATATGTAAACTAATTACACCTAATCTAAATCTATCAAAATAAAAAAGCCCCCCCAAAATAAAAAAAAAACCCTAGCCTAAACTAAACTGCCAATAGCCCTTAAAAGGGCCTTTTGCGGGGCATTGCCCCAAAGAAATCAGCTTTTTTACCTGTAAAGAAAAAAACAAAAAACAACCCCCCAACAGTAAAACCCACCACGCACACAACCAAACCCCCCAAACAAAACCTAACTAAAAAAAAAAAATCCTCCCCATTGCCCTAAAAAGGGCATTTGTATGGTCATTGCGCTTAAAAGGGCATTTAGCTCTATTGCTGCCCAAACCCGAATCTAAAACTAAAACCCACCCAATAAACCCTTAAAAAAACCTAACACTAACCCCCGAAGATCCACTTACAATTTTGAAGAGCCGACATCCATCCTCAATGAAGCCGGGAGAAGTCCTCAGCGAAGCGGCAAGAAGTCCTCAACAAAGCCGGGAGAAGTCTTCATCCAAGCCGGGAGAAGTGGTCCTCCAGACGGGCAGAGGTCTTCACCCAGACAGCATCTTCTATCTTCATCCATCCGGCGCGGAGCAGGGCCATCTTCAAGACATCCGGCGCGGAGCATCCTCTTCTTCCGACGACTCCCGACGAATGAAGGTTCCTTTAAGTGACGTCATGCAAAATGGCGTCCCTTAGATTCCGATTGGCTGATCAGCCTATAGGATTGAGCTCACATTCTATTGGCTGCTCCAATCAGCCAATATAATGTGAGCTCAATCCTATTGGCTGATTGCATCAGCTAATAGGATTTTTTCAACCTTAATTCCGATTGGCTGATTCTATCTATTAGCCAAAGTTTCCAGTTTACTTACAATTATCAAGTTTTCTTTATTCTCTTGATATCCTTTATTGAAGGAGCAGCAATGTGCTACTGGGAGCATGGGATTAAATTGGGCAAATTGTACCTGGTAGAAACAACCACTATTGAAATACTGGAAAGCTAAAGGAAATGAGCCACAATACATTTGTTTACATGATCTCGTCTTTACAACAAGGACACTTGTCTTTTTTGTATATACATGCTGATTGTCACAATAGGGTGATATCCCCCCCCCCAATCAAATAGTAAAGAAATTGTTTCTGTTGATAGTTGGCCATCAATGGCCCCATACCCCTCACAGATACACTCTATTTAGGGACTAATATCCTGCCTTATGGACTCCCAGGTGCAGTTGTGGAATACATTGGGACTTATGAAATTGATTAATCTCTTTACAGGAAATTCCATGGTGACATTTACACAACTTGTGTACATTTAATATACCTTATAGAATGTACTTTGAAATTCTTAGGGCCATTTTACCCTTTGTGGTCTTGAGGCTTTCAATAAATATCTAATAGACCTTTAACGACCTTGGAAGCTCACTGTAGAGGTAATGCCCAATTGTATGTGCCCTTAAAAGTACACCATTAAAGCCTGTTAGACTGTTCATCTTTAGAGCCGCATTTTTAAGTTGTGAAAGAGATCTTGAGATGTCAAGAGCATGTTTGAGCAATTCTGGTTATGCTGGGTTGGTGGTACATATTTGGTGGGACTGTATGGTGATTTGCCAGCTGTGAGGATTGGGAATAAAGGGTTATCAGTTGTTAGTTGTTTGTTTCTAGTATTCAAAAGCTACCAATGATGGGTCTCTTTCATTAGGGTCTACAGGACATCAATCTAGCCCCTGGATGCTTCTGAATTTTTCTGTTTCTGACCACAAAATCAGCTTCCAAATGTAATAAATTAAAAGACTGAATGCCAAACATTCAAAATCCCTTTGGGATTTTTTTAGAATTATATTGTAATGTATGCCTCTCTAGTTCACATCCAGAACCCTGCATATCTAAATTAACAACCCTCAAGCTTATTTGTCTATCTAAAATTGTTTGAAGGACCTTGCAGTACTGACAAGAGAGCTTTAGATCATCAGACCTAATTTATATATATATATATATATATATATATATATATATATATATACATATATATATATATATATATATATATATATATATATATATATATATATATATATAAATATATATATACAGTATATCGGAATCACAGAATAATATGTTTTCTTTTGCAATGATAGATTTACTTTTCATGGGGGGGGTTTGGGTTGCTCATCAACTGGGGAACCCTTTGAAACTACAACAAATTTTTGCTTTTGGACCCATAGGGGCTGATTTATCAATGTCTGGCGGACATGATCTGCTGTAGCGGATCATGTTCGCCAGACATTGCTAAATGCCGAGAGCATACGCTGTCAGCATTTATCATTGCACAAGCAGTTCTGGTGAACTGCTTGTGCAATGCCGCCCCATGCAGATTCACGACCAATCAGTCACAAGCAGTGGGTGTCAATCAACCCCATTGTATACGATCAGGCGGATTGATGTCCGCAGCCTCAGAGGTGGCGGATGAGTTAAGGAGCAGCTTCCTAACTCCTGCGCAGAAACAGGGGTATACAGCCCAATTCGAGCCATGATTAATCAGCCCCTCTGACTTAGATATAATTTGTTAAAGAAGACAGTTGGACGGAGACTGTACCCTTTCCCTTAGCTGATTTCTTTTTTTATTTTTTTTATTTCTTCTTCTGTCTTCCTTCCTAATTAGTCTTTTATCCTTTGAATATATAACCCTCCTCCTGTAAGCAGAACCAGCATAGATTTGATATCTATTACATTTGTAGTTAGAATGCTTGTCAAAGTCTTCTTTCCCTTTTCCCCCACAATCCTCCTTTTATTTATACACTTGCAAATACAATGAAGACCACACAGAGGCTTTTTGTGCATTTTGTTTTCCTGATGAATTGCATGCTATGATACTATGTTTTTACTATATATATATTGTTGGTATAACTATAAAACTTTTTGTTTTTAACTATAAAATATCAATAAAAATCTTTTTTTTTTTTAATGGTTATCTGTATTAATGTGGAAAACAATGATAATGAAGCATATTTTTTCAGCACACAAAAATTAAACATTAAAACAAATACTACAATACACTGTAAAATACTAATGTGTAGGTAAAATAAATGACAAGATGGTAGTTTAAAAAATTATTTTTAAAAAAATAATATCTTTTTTTATAAACAAATTAAAACATTTCTATCAAATATATTTATTCTTCTGGGATGTAAGTAAGTCTAGAAGTGGAAACTTTAAAATTCAGCTGTGAGCCCATAATGCCATATGGGAAGTGCTTCTACAAACGTTACAAGTATTGTGTGTTTTTCCTAAAGGGACAAACTATTGGTTAGAGATAAAATGCTTTTTCTTATCATTGCTCAAAATGCAGGTTTTTAACTATGCCAGATTACTTTAAAATATGTATCACAATAAACAAAAAACAAGTCTTACACATAAACAAGGCACAGTGCAGATTCATACAACTGGAATAAAAAGTGATTGTCATTGCTGGGAAATGTAGGCTATTTTTGAGGTGGTTTTGCATAACCTAAATCAAGTAACACTCATTAAATATGCTGCAGGGCAAATGCTCTCTTTTTTTATGTCCGTTATTTGTGCTTCAATGTAACATTCCAGTGAATTAATTTGCCATTTTCATTGCAGTTAAATTTCTTGTGACATTACATCCAACGAGTGTTTCTCATTCTTCATGTATATCTTCACATTGTAAGATACTGGAATTGAGTTTACCAATTGAAAAACCAGTTAATTATTTGTGTCAGATTTAAAGGGACATTAAACTCATAGCCTATATCAGCAATTAAGTGATACATTACAACAGAAATAGTTTAAAACCTTTATTGTCTTTGTTAGCCCAGTTTACAAGGCATTGCAAAAGTAGTTCAGGAACGCTTTTCTTGATTGATAGAATTCATGATCCTGGTCTTTTTTGCTGCGGCCAATTTGGCGACGATGTAACTGTGCATGTGATCTGAACTAACCCATTACTGTATGTAAATGTATCCTCGCAGATAGTGGGAACATTTGATGCATAGACAGCTATGCAATCACAATCCTCACGACCACATGTTTTGCACATTAGATTACAAGTGGAGCACAGAAATATTAGCGCTATTGAATGCTAACACACTCAAGTTAAATTAATAGGGCTCAGATTCTTGTGTTCATATTACAAGTTAAAAGTAAAAAGTTTGCGCTTGAGTGAAAGATGCAGGCATACTAATATTTGGAGGCCGGATAGCACATCGGCACTATGGGGTAGATTTATCAACCCGTTAATGGGGCTGAATGTATCTGTTTCCATGCAAGCCTTCAGGCTCCCCGGCAACAGGAATTAGGAAGCAGTGGTCTTAAGTTGCGGACAGCAATTAGCCCAATCGGATATGATCGGTTTGATTGACACCCCCTACTAGCGGTCGATTGGCTGCAAATGTGCAGGGGGCGGCATTGCACAAGCATTTCACTAGAAATGCTTGCACAATGATAAATCATATGCTGTCTGCATTTATCGATGTGCAGCAGATCATTTCCACTCGCAGTTTGATAATTCGTCCCCTATGTCTCTTTTAACATAGACTTCAATGGGGCGTGCTACAAAATCTTGTTTTTAATCACATCTAACCTGAAGGTGTGCTAAGCCAAAGTTTGCTTATGCCAAATAAGAAATACTTTAAATAAATAGAATAGTTCTTCACGCTGAGAAAAGGGCTATTTTTATTTTAAATGAAATATATTTATGTATGTCACATGCCATTATGTCACGAAAAGGGGTGGGCTCTTTTTGTAACAGACACTTTTGAAAACCAAGCTGCTACGTTTAATCGTTTCAAGGACGATTTGTATGCTTCAAGCTGTAAATGGTATACATTATGGCCTCTATTTAACAAAGTCTGCCGGACCTGATCCAACAGTGCGTATCAGGTCCACTAGACCTCGCTGAATGCGGAGAGCAATACGCTCTCCGTATTCAGCATTGCACCAGCAGCTCTTGTGAGCTGCTGGTGCAACACCGCCCCCTGCAGACCCGCGGCCAATGGGCTGCCAGCAGGGAGGTGTTAATCAACCCGATCGTACTCGATCGGGTTGATTTCCGGCGATGTCTGTCCGCCTGCTCAGAGCAAGCGGACAGGTTATGAAGCAGCGGCCTTTGTGACCGCTGCTTCATAACTGCTGTTTCTGGCGAGTCTGAAATAATAAGATCTACTCATTTGTGAACAAGCATAGAGGACTTTCGCTTTTTTATATACAGCAGTTTTATATAACAGGGTTATTTATACTACTGTGCACAGTGTATGGTCAATTTTCCTTTTTTAAAATATATATATAAAAAAAGGCACTCAATGGTCTTTGTATAAAAAATCCAGTTTATTAAGTCAAAGTTTAAAATGACATAACGTTTTGGCACACAACTGTGCCTTTGTCAAAAAATACAGCAAAGAACACCTAAAAGCAATGACAAACATGTATAAAACCTAACCTTTTATACCCATCTTGCAGCCTCTTACTGCATAGGCATTCCGCCATTCAGCACATGCGTGTGACGTCATCAGAGTGCGCCGACGTACATGACAGTGTTGCCATAGCAACGTGTGTAAACATAACAAAGGCAAACATAAGAAAGGCAAACATGCTGGCGATTAGAAGGATAAAGGGAAGGATAATGTATACCTATATCAATTTATATTGCACGCTATAGCTGTGAAAAATAATATAGGGGTAAATATTATAAACATTATAGAGCACTATACAATGCGCATGTCACAGCGATATAGCTTGTTAGTGCTACAAATAAAGCCCCACTATTACAACAGCAAAAAGTGTGCAATAAAAAATATACACTATGCACACTTAAAACACAGAATGTCAGATGCCACGTTATATGGTATTAAGCAAAAAATAAAAAATGCAATTAGACAATGTAATATTCGATAACAAATGAAGCTAAGGTTAAAAAGCCAATATTAACATGTACACGATCACACATAATTAACTAATGTTAAATGCATTGGACTACTTCAAAGCTCAATAGAGTATGTTAGAAACTTTCATAGACAGTGAGAACCCAAACGGTATTCATATCATATATCACATCTTTCAATAGAAGGGGCTGAAATCCAGGGAGGTATTGAGGCCCCTTGGGGCTAGAGTGTCCATCCGGTAGAACCATTTACTCTCCAATTGTAGCATTTTTTTAGCTCTATTGCCACTCCTAGGCATGGAAGGGAACATGGTCGATCAGCATCGATCGCAGACTTGAAACACCATGTTTGAACTTAATAAAGTGGCGTGCCACTGGCTGGTCTGATTCGCCTTTGGTAAGTGCTTCACGGATGGCACAATGATGATTGGTCATCCGCTCACAGAAGGTGGTTACCGTTTTCTCAATGTATACCCTAGAACAGGGCATATCAGCATATACACAACAAACGTACTTGTGCAGGACAACCTATTGCGTATCATGTTGGAACGTGTTGCCCCTAAGAATACCATTACAGGTGATACAACTACCACATGGGAAACAGCCCATCTTAGCCAATTTCAACCATGTCTCCTTTTTGTAGTGTTTCACAGGATCCTTTTTGACCAGCAGGTCTCTCAAGTTGCTCGCCCTGCGGTACACTATCCTGGGGGCAGCGGTCCTCTGAAATGGAAGTGTAGTGTCTGTCTCCACTACTGGCCAGTGTTGTCGCACAGCCTTTGCCAGTTTGTCACATTTGGGTGTGTATGTGGTGATCAGATTAAGTTGTTGTCCAGAGTTGGCCGTGGCCAGTTTACTAGTGTTCACAATTGCATCAGTGTTCAGCAATCTCTCTTGGATAGCTCCAATCTCTTCTCTGGCTTAGCCTCTTGACAAAAGTTTTGCTCCCATCTCCATCAGTTGTGTCCACATCATGGGTTTCTCACTGTTATTCCTGACGACCCGAGTGAGCTGTGAGGTAACAATCCCCTTCTTTTGATGCCTGGGATGAAAACTTCTAGCATTAAGCAAAGAGTTGTTATCTGTCGGTTTCGTATATAACGATGTACCAAACCGGTATTGATCACAGGCACCAATCTTAAAGATGTTAAGATCCAAAAAGTACACAGTGCATAAGTCATGTTCAAGTTTAAATCTGATAGGACTTGCCATGGAATTCAAACATGACACCCACTCCTGCAGCTCATATTCGCTACGTCTCCACACTAGAAAGACATTGTGTGTAATATTGTACATTTGGATGGTCAAATGGTTTCATCAGTTCCTGCTCATGCCAAGCCATGTACAAATTAGCGTAAGCGGGTGCCACGTTTGAACCCATGGCAGTACCAGCAACTTGGAGGAAGTAATCGCTTTCAAATTTGAAGTAATTTCTCTCCAAACAAAGTGTCAGTAGTTCACATAAGAACTCAATCGGGAGACCATTGTATGAAATGTTACTAGTCACCATGGACCTGACAGCTTCAACCCCTGCTGTATGGGGGATCACAGTGTACAAGCTGTCCACATCCATGGTGACCAGGACATCATTACTCTGTAAATTTGTCTAATCCTTATTATTATTTTAATCATACTAGGAGAATGCTGGAGGTAGGCCTTGGTGTTTTTAACCACCTGTTGTAGGTGAGAGTCAATATAGATGGCCAAACTTGACAGCACAGATCCCCTGGCAGACACAATCGGTCTGCCAGGTGGGTTAACCAAGGTTTTGTGGACCTTTGGTAATAGGTACAAAATTGGTACCTTAGGATAATCAGTGATTAGAAATGACAATTCTTGCTCACTCAATATACCTGCTTCAAAACCACGATTAAGGTAGCCATCAATGATGTTTTTAAAAGATGTGGTAGGGTTACCCCTCAATATTACATGCACCTTGGAATCAGATAACTGCCTAAGCGCTTGTCTGTAATCATCATAGTTTTGGATCACAATGGATCCACCCTTATCCGCAGGGCGAATAATGATGGAAGTATCATTGCTCAAGTCCAACAGGGCCTTAGATTCATCAATGCTAAGGTTGGAATAAGTGTATTGCTGCAGGAACTCCTTAATATCATGGCTAAGCAGGCGTGTGAAACTTCTGATTGAAGTGTGTGTATTAGGCGGTTCAAAAGTGGAAGTTTTCTTGAAGGTGGCCGGTGCAAATGTCTGATCTCTAAAGTGATCCCTAAGCTTCAACTGACGTTGCAATCTGTGTACATCAACTAGCATATCAAAAGGGTCAGTCTTGGGAGTGGGAATAAAAGATAAACCACGATTTAATAAGGTTTTCTCCCGATCATTGAGTAGTCTATTGCTCAAATTGAACACTATGTCTACTTCTTCTTTGTCATTTTTATTTTATTTTTGCCCACCCTTTCTGATCTTATATCTCTTTGCCCTTCTGTGTGTGATGGCATAAGGGGGGGCTTGGCCGTTGACCAAGTGGCTACCCCTAAAAAAGACTGAGCTTGTTCAGATTTCTGCGCCGCTTATTAAATGCAATTTCATCTTTGCCATATAACCATTTGTAAACATGTTTGTCTATATAGTCATGTTCAACACTGCTAAGTTTTTTGCTTTTAAAGGCAATAAGATCATTGCGATATTTGTTAACCAAACTGTCAAGTTTAGACACCCATTCCTGACTCTTATCCTCCATTAATACATGTAAGCTTTGATCCTTAATGATTTCAATCTCAGTTTTTATTATAGTTTCTAGTCTAGTAACTTCTTCAATCACAAGGATGATCAAATCATAAGAACACTTGTTCAGTATAGAACACCACCTCCTACAGAAATCAACATTTTGTCTCCCCAGGATATATATATATATATAATGTTTCATTAAAGTGCAAAAAAATAACTCAGATCTTGCTATATGAATGATGTTTAGCATGGCCGCTCTATCTACTATATATATAGAGCGTGCTAAATGGATATAGCCATTTCTAGACATACTGGGCTAGAGTAAAAGTGGCACACTAATTTTAACTTGCGTGATATTAAAATAGTATGCCCCTGTTAAAAGCTAAAAGTAAATGCGACCGCACA
Source organism: Bombina bombina (assembly GCF_027579735.1). Lineage (NCBI taxonomy): Eukaryota > Metazoa > Chordata > Amphibia > Anura > Bombinatoridae > Bombina > Bombina bombina. The sequence continues at coordinate 1,069,644,166 of NC_069503.1, read as the reverse complement.
AGCTTAAACTAAATTTGCACTCTTCGGGTTGTAGTAAACACAACATAAATACATTAAAATGAACAGTTATCCTCATATATATACTATAAAATAAAAATTATTCATATAAATATTTTAAAGAGTTATCAGGGTTAAACGGTATATGGTATATGACAAGATATTTGAGAAGAAACTGTGTCAAAAAGGCACTATTTTCTACCGATCATTGGAAAAAATTAACAAGCCCCTTAATACAAAATATAGTAGTAGTCCATTTGAATATCAAATCACAATCTTTATACAGTTCAGAGTTTCTTTATACATATTGTGGTAACTGCAGATTTCTCACTCTTTATAATATTATCCATAACAAGTTAATGTGCTCATAGAAACAAGAGCTGTTTAGTAATAACAATTCAAAGCATAGTAGCAAAATTCTAAGTAGACTCACCCCAGTTAACAGTCCAATGGCCTTTTCAACTCTATTGTTGCTCCACAGTCCAATTATCTGGTTCTCTCCTTAGCTAGCCACAAAGTTTCAGTATGTTACACTGTATTCACTCCACCATAGTTGCTACTATAAAACTTCAACTTCATTTAGAATACATTAAAACAAGGGCTTAGCAAACCCCAAATAAACACACTGATGTGTTTCAGCTGCAAAAGCTGTAATCATAGTGGGTATTTTCTCCTGCTCCTCAGCACAGTAGGTTGTGGAGGTTTACAACTCCTATGCATCCTTGGTAGAAATGCTTAATCCATTAATAGTGGTAAAACTGTCCATTGCAGTCCATTCCAGTCCATCAAGTTCTCTTGCCATGTCTCGTATGTCGCCTTGTGGGGTATTCAAATTTAAACCCATTCCGTGTTAAAAAAACCTGTCATAACTTTTTGGATCCTTTTGTGGTACATTAACACACTAAAAAAGCAATTTTCAAACCCATTTTCCCAGAATGTTTTTTACTTTTTCCAATTCTATACCAATTATTTTTCAAGTCTCACTTCATGAATCTTCACACGATTTTATCAGAATTTTTTGTGGCTAAACAGATATCTGGTATTACATATCTTTATAAACATATTTCATTTTATTTAAGAAACAAAAACATAGCTCAAATAATACTTTTAGACTATTTAATGTTTGATTGTTAATTCTAAAATTAATCAAAGTGATATGAAATTATTTATACCACAGTTCATGAATTGATATTAATGGTTACATGAAAAAAACGCATTAAAACACAATCTCATCAATATTAAATTAATAAGCTGTCATGTTTGACTTTCTCTTTGGTCTGAATACCCTTAAAAGTCATACTGTTTTTAGAAGGGAATCATGGGAAAGGAATTGTGGCCAGAATGAGATATTTTTATATAACATAATATGCCCAGAGAAATATAACATTTTATGTTTTCTCTAAAAAGTAATTTTAAACAGAAATATTCTCAAAGCACTGTAATAACTCTTTCTATCTATGGGTCAGACTACAAGTGGGCACTAATGATAGCATGGTCCGCGATAACACTAATATTAGCGTGCAACTTGATATTACGGGGGATATTTATCAAAGTGTCAATCTCGGTGCATTCGCCGGTGTCAATATGCTTGCCAGACATTGCTGCTGCGAATCCACATACGATGCCCTTATTTATAAAAAAAAAGTCAAAACCACGAGCTTCAATTACGGCACAATGAGCATCGGCGATGTCGCGTTTATTCAGGTTTTTCCCAACTTTGTTTATACCATTTCATTACTGTCCATGAACAAGCACATGTCTCCAAAGCTAATCTTTTAGTTTTCATCTGTTAATGTCCAAGAAATAGCCACATTTATACCTCAACAAACAACATCTCATAGAAAGTTATTTTTAGATTTATTTGTTATATGATACTTTCACATATATTAATGTGTATTTGTATTTCTAGAAACGTGAGAAAAAAGGGGGAGTGGTGTAGGAGCTACCTGAGTTGGTCTTGGCTAAAATCCCTAAAAGATCACTGTAATCTCCATAACAGTGATCAAAAAATCAACATATTTTTTTAGTTTAGAGAATACACGTGTATAACATGTATTACAGTATTGCTTTAGACTTGATAAAGGAAGGAACTCTTCCGAAAGCTTGTCAACTTATATATGTATAGTTAGTCCAATATAAAAAGTATCATTGCTCAATGCAATACTCTTGTTATTTTGATATCTAAATCTCTGGACTAACACGGCTACTCCAATCAACGATCAACGTATATATATATATATATATATATATGTGTTCAGATATATGTTTTTTGTTATTATCGTATTTATTATGTCTAGTCAAACATACTACTATATATACATCACAATGTATATATTACTATAGACACATCTGTTTTTAAATACAATCTTTTTATCGAATAAAATATGCCTATAAGAAATGACAAATAGACCAAAAGCCTTGACAACACTTTAAGATTTAAAAATTGTTTACGCCCATTCTTGCTAGCAAACTTGAAAAAAACTCTGGCAAGCCTCCCGACGTTTAGGTAAAAAATAGGTGTACTTTATTAGGAAATAGGAATCAAAAAAGTTAAAAATAATGCTCTCAACTGGAATAAACGTCCTATGCGTTTCGGCAAATTACAGCCTTACTCATAGACATGTTAGCTATACAGGGAGTGCAGAATTATTAGGCAAGTTGTATTTTTGAGGATTAATTTTATTATTGAACAACAACCATGTTCTCAATGAACCCAAAAAACTCATTAATATCAAAGCTGAATATTTTTGGAAGTAGTTTTTAGTTTGTTTTTAGTTTTAGCTACTTTAGGGGGATATCTGTGTGTGCAGGTGACTATTACTGTGCATAATTATTAGGCAACTTAACAAAAAACAAATATATACCCATTTCAATTATTTATTTTTACCAGTGAAACCAATATAACATCTCAACATTCACAAATATACATTTCTGACATTCAAAAACAAAACAAAAACAAATCAGTGACCAATATAGCCACCTTTCTTTGCAAGGACACTCAAAAGCCTGCCATCCATGGATTCTGTCAGTGTTTTGATCTGTTCACCATCAACATTGCGTGCAGCAGCAACCACAGCCTCCCAGACACTGTTCAGAGAGGTGTACTGTTTTCCCTCCTTGTAAATCTCACATTTGATGATGGACCACAGGTTCTCAATGGGGTTCAGATCATGTGAACAAGGAGGCCATGTCATTAGATTTTCTTCTTTTATACCCTTTCTTGCCAGCCACGCTGTGGAGTACTTGGACGCGTGTGATGGAGCATTGTCCTGCATGAAAATCATTTTTTTCTTGAAGGATGCAGACTTCTTCCTGTACCACTGCTTGAAGAAGGTGTCTTCCAGAAACTGGCAGTAGGACTGGGAGTTGAGCTTGACTCCATCCTCAACCCGAAAAGGCCCCACAAGCTCATCTTTGATGATACCAGCCCAAACCAGTACTCCACCTCCACCTTGCTGGCGTCTGAGTCGGACTGGAGCTCTCTGCCCTTTACCAATCCAGCCACGGGCCCATCCATCTGGCCCATCAAGACTCACTCTCATTTCATCAGTCCATAAAACCTTAGAAAAATCAGTCTTGAGATATTTCTTGGCCCAGTCTTGACGTTTCAGCTTGTGTGTCTTGTTCAGTGGTGGTCGTCTTTCAGCCTTTCTTACCTTGGCCATGTCTCTGAGTATTGCACACCTTGTGCTTTTGGGCACTCCAGTGATGTTGCAGCTCTGAAATATGGCCAAACTGGTGGCAAGTGGCATCTTGGCAGCTGCACACTTGACTTTTCTCAGTTCATGGGCAATTATTTTGCGCCTTGGTTTTTCCACACGCTTCTTGCGACCCTGTTGACTATTTTGAATGAAACGCTTGATTGTTCGATGATCACGCTTCAGAAGCTTTGCAATTTTAAGAGTGCTGCATCCCTCTGCAAGATATCTCACTATTTTTGACTTTTCTGAGCCTGTCAAGTCCTTCTTTTGACCCATTTTGCCAAAGGAAAGGAAGTTGCCTAATAATTATGCACACCTGATATAGGGTGTTGATGTCATTAGACCACACCCCTTCTCATTACAGAGATGCACATCACCTAATATGCTTAATTGGTAGTAGGCTTTCGAGCCTATACAGCTTGGAGTAAGACAACATGCATAAAGAGGATGATGTGATCAAAATACTCATTTGCCTAATAATTCTGCACTCCCTGTATACCAGCCAGAGCATAAATAACCCTAAACTAATTAGCTAATCACAGCCTGCTGAGAGAACTTTTTAAAGGTACCGCAACTTATATAATTTAACCTGACCACTTACCTATGAGAGAAATTACTCAATTACCAATTGTATATTGTTTGAGCACTTAATATACATTCAGCTTATTAGATTGGTTAATACAATCTCAAGGAAGATAATATAAATAACAGTGTTGAATGGCCTTACAGTATAATAGATTAGAAAAGATATATATACAGTATCTCACAAAAGTGAGTACACCCCTCACATTTTTGTAAATATTTTATTATATCTTTTCATGTGACAACACTGAAGAAATGACACTTTGCTACAATGTAAAGTAGTGAGTGTACAGCCTTTATAACAGTGTACATTGTCCCCTCAAAATAACTCAACACACAGCCATTAATGTCTAAACCGTTGGCAACAAAAGTGAATACACCCCTAAGTGGAAATGTCCAAATTGGGACCAAAGTGTCAATATTTTGTGTGGCCACCATTATTTTCCAGCACTGCCTTAACCCTCTTGAGCATGGAGTTCAAAAGAGCTTCACAGGTTGCCACTGGAGTCCTCTTCCACTGCTCCATGACGACATCACGGAGCTGGTGGATGTTAGAGACTTTTTGCTCACCCATCTTCCGTTTGCGGATGCCCCACAGATGCTCAATAGGGCTTAGGTCTGGAGACATGCTTGGCCAGTCTATCACCTTTACCCTCAGCTCCTTTAGCAAGACAGTGGTCGTCTTGGAGGTGTGTTTGGGGTCGTTATCATGTTGGAATACTGCCCTGTGGCCCAGTCTCAGAAGGGAGGGATCATGCTCTGCTTCAGTATGTCACAGTACATGTTGGCATTCATTGGTTCCCTCAATGAACTGTAGCTCCCGAGTGTCGGCCGCACTCATGCAGGCCCAGACCATGACACTCCCACCACAATGCTTGACTGTAGGCAAGACACACTTGTCTTTGTACTCCTCACCTGGTTGCCGCCACACACGCTTGACACCATCTGAACCAAATAAGTTTATCTTGGTCTCATCGGACCACAGGACATGGTTTCAGTAATCCATGTCCTTAGTCTGCTTGTCTTCAGCAAACTGTTTGCGGGCTTTCTTGTGCATCATCTTTAGTAGAGGCTTCTTCTGGGACAACAGCCATGCAGACCAATTTGATGCAGTGTGCGGCGTATGGTCTGAGCACCGACAGGCTGACCCCCCACCCCTTCAACCTCTGCACCAATGCTGGCAGCACTCATACATCTATTTCCCAAAGACAACCTCTGGATATGACACTGAGCACGTGCACTCAACTTCTTTAGTCGACCATGGCGAGGCCTTTTCTGAGTGGAACCTGTCCTGTGAAACCGCTGTGAGGTCTTGCCCACCGTGCTGCAGCTCAGTTTCAGGGTCTTGGCAATCTTCTTATAGCCTAGGCTATCTTTATGTAGAGCAATAATTCTTTTTTTCAGATCCTCAGAGAGTTCTCTGCCATGAGGTGCCATGTTGCACTTCCAGTGACCAGTATGAGAGAGTGTGAGAGCGATAACACCAAATTTAGCACACCTACTTTCCATTCACACCTGAGACCTTGTAACACTAATGAGTCACATGACACCGGGGAGGGAAAATGGATAATTGGGCCCAGTTTGGACATTTTCACATAGGGGTGTACTTACTTTTGTTGCCAACGGTTTAGACATTAATGGCTGTGTGTTGAGTTATTTTGAGGGGGCAGTAAATTTACACTGTTATACAGGCTGTACACTTACTACTTTACATTGTAGCAAAGTGTCATTGCTTTAGTGTTGTCACATGAAAAGATATAATAAAATATTTACAAAAATGTGAGCGGTGTACTCACTTTTGTGAGATACTGTATATATATATATATATATATATATATATATATATATATATATATATATAAAGGTAGAAAAAAGGCTTGCACTCACTGGATTTGTGAAAAAAGGTGCTTTTATTGGCACATCAAAAATCAAGTAACGTTTCGGGGATCAATCACCCCTTCATCAGACCATGAGGCCTATCTAACAAGCCGTCAACTTTCTTGCATTCAACGGCACCAATACGCTCGCCTAATGAGAGCTCAATCCTATTGGCTGATTGGAACAGCCAATAGGATGAGGGCTGCTCAAATCCTATTGGCTGATTGGAACAGCCAATAGGATTTTAGCGGCTCTAATCCTTTTGGCTGATTGGAACCTTTCATCCAATAGGAATGCAAGGACGCCATCTTGGATGACGTCACTTGCATTCAAGATCCAGTATACAGCAGAGACCGTATTGAAGAGGAGCTCCTCGTCAAATGTCTTCAGGATGGACCCGCTCCGTGCCGGATGTCTTCAGGATGAACCCGCTCCTCGCCGGATGGAAGAAGATAGAAGAGGCCACATAGATGAAGACTTTGCCGGCTGGATGAGGATGGAAGAGGCCATCTGGATGAAGACTTCTTGCCAGCTGGATGGATCCTTCAAGCGGAACTTCAAAAACTGTAAGTGAATCGTCGGGTAGTTTATTGTAGGCTAAGGTTTTTTTTACTTTGGGGGGCTTTTTTATTTTGATAGGGCTATTAGATTAGGTATAACATAGAAGACAAAAGCGCAAAAAAAGGGGGATTCAAGCGTAATTAGTTAAAAAGTGCTGTCTTGCACAAACATAGACTTCTACTCACCAGAGTTAGTATAAAAATAAGCCTTTATTGATACAATCTTTAAAACGATACTCTGTGTCCCAAGTACAACAATCCGTTTCCCAAGGTAATTGGCAGCTGGAAGTTCTTATATGCGGGATATAACCTGCGGCGGGCGTAGCCGGCTTGCCCACCCTCAGCTAGTTACTCTAAGGTTGCGGAGCTTGGGACCGGTGATAGATTAACCCCAACGCGTTTCCCCTGGTATTCGCCGGGCTTTCTCAAGGGGATCTGGATAAGCACAAACGGATGTCGGGCTTCTGTGTAATTCACACCTAAATACCTGTATGATTAAAGTTAATACGCCCACTCTGGAGGCTTGGTGTTTAACTCTGCATTCCATTGGTTAGTTTTGCCGGTACATTTAAAAACACATACACTGTCAGTTGATAAAATGTTTCATGCATATTTCTTAACCAGGATAAGACTTACATCGAGGCTCAGTATACACGGCTGTTATAAAAAACCGTTAGCTGATTTGAACGCACCTTAACTTCTAAATAGAGAATTTTTTCCCTTTCTCTCCGTGCATTCTCATTATTGTTAAAACTTTTAAGGTGGTATTATACAACCTCTTTTTTAAGTTGGTATTTCTATTTGCATGAAATCTTAAAAGAACATATATAAAAATCATAAGCAATTCCCACAGGATTATGCACATTAAAATTACAGTTACATATACAATTACATACAAAATTTTAACCTTTACAGTTTAACATTTTTAGAGCAATAAAAACAAATTAATTAATTTTAAAACATTAAAATTCTAAATGCATTTATAATTCAAGCAGCTAGATTTGGAGTTTTGTCAGTAACGAGCCGAAAAACTAACGCCCGCGTTTTACTGGCCGCACCATAAAAATAACTCTGGTATCGAGAGTCCACATAAAGGCTGCGTTAGGCTCCAAAAAAGGAGCGTAGAGCATTTTTAACGCAGCTTCAACTCTCGATACCAGAGTTGCTTACGGACGCGGCCAGCCTCAAAAACGTGCTCGTGCACGATTCTCCCATAGGAAACAATGGGGCTGTTTGAGCTGAAAAAAAACCTAACACCTGCAAAAAAGCCGCGTTCAGCTCCTAACGCAGCCCCATTGTTTGCTATGCGGTAACCCTTCCGACGTCTGCACTTAACACTCTAACATGTACCCCGAGTCAAAACACCCCTAACCTTACACTTATTAACCCCTAATCTGCCGCCCCCGCTATCTCTGACCCCTGCATATTATTATTAACCCCTAATGTGCCGCTCCGTAAACCGCCGCTACTTACATTATCCCTATGTACCCCTAATCTGCTGCCCTAACATCGCCGACCCCTATATTATATTTATTAACCCCTAATCTGCCCCCCACAACGTCGCCTCCACCTGCCTACACTTATTAACCCCTAATCTGCCGAGCGGACCTGAGCGCTACTATAATAAAGTTATTAACCCCTAATCCGCCTCACTAACCCTATCATAAATAGTATTAACCCCTAATCTGCCCTCCCTAACATCGCCGACACCTAACTTCAATAATTAACCCCTAATCTGCCGACCGAATCTCGCCGCTATTCTAATAAATGTATTAACCCCTAAAGCTAAGTCTAACCCTAATACTAACACCCCCCTAAATTAAATATAATTTAAATCTAACGAAATTAATTAACTCTTATTAAATAAATTATTCCTATTTAAAGCTAAATACTTACCTGTAAAATAAATCCTAATATAGCTACAATATAAATTATAATTATTTTATAGCTATTTTAGGATTTATATTTATTTTACAGGTAACTTTGTATTTATTTTAACCAGGTACAATAGCTATTAAATAGTTAAGAACTATTTAATAGCTAAAATAGTTAAAATAATTACAAATTTACCTGTAAAATAAATCCTAACCTAAGTTACAAATAAACCTAACACTAGACTATCAATAAATTAATTAAATAAACTACCTACAATTAACCTAACACTACACTATCAATAAATTAATTAAATACAATTGCTACAAATAAATACAATTAAATAAACTAGCTAAAGTACAAAAAATAAAAAATAACTAAGTTACAAAAAAATAAAAAAATATTTACAAACATAAGAAAAATATTACAACAATTTTAAACTAATTACACCTACTCTAAGCCCCCTAATAAAATAACAAAGACCCCCCAAAATAAAAAAATGCCCTACCCTATTCTAAATTACTACAGTTCAAAGCTCTTTTACCTTACCAGCCCTGAACAGGGCCCTTTGCGGGGCATGCCCCAAAGAATTCAGCTCTTTTGCCTGTAAAAAAAAACATACAATACCCCCCCCAACATTACAAACCACCACCCACATACCCCTAATCTAACCTAAACCCCCCTTAAATAAACCTAACACTAAGCCCCTGAAGATCTTCCTACCTTATCTTCACCCTGCCAGGTTCACCGATCCGTCCTGAAGAGCTCCTCCGATGTCCTGATCCAAGCCCAAGCGGGGGGCTGAAGAGGTCCATGATCCGGCTGAAGTCTTCATCCAAGCGGGAGCTGAAGAGGTCCATGATCCGGATGAAGTCTTCATCCAAGCGGGAGCTGAAGAGGTCCATGATCCGGATGAAGTCTTCTATCAACGGCATCTTCAATCTTCTTTCTTCCGGATCCATCTTGCAGACCTCCGACGCGGAACATCCTCTTCTCCTGACGCCTACTAGCCGAATGACGGTTCCTTTAAGGGACGTCATCCAAGATGGCGTCCCTCGAATTCCGATTGGCTGATAGGATTCTATCAGCCAATCGGAATTAAGGTAGGAATATTCTGATTGGCTGATGGAATCAGCCAATCAGAATCAAGTTCAATCCGATTGGCTGATCCAATCAGCCAATCAGATTGAGCTCGCATTCTATTGGCTGTTCTGATCAGCCAATAGAATGCAAGCTCAATCTGATTGGCTGATTGGATCAGCCAATCGGATTGAACTTGATTCTGATTGGCTGATTCCATCAGCCAATCAGAATATTCCTACCTTAATTCCGATTGGCTGATAGAATCCTATCAGCCAATCGGAATTCGAGGGACGCCATCTTGGATGACGTCCCTTAAAGGAACCGTCATTCTGCAGTTGGACGTCGCCGGAAGAAGATGGGTCCGCGGTGGAGGTCTTCAGGATGGAGCCCGTCGTCATCGGATGAAGATAGAAGATGCCACTTGGATCAAGATGGTTGCCGGTCTGGATCGCCTCTTCTTCCCGGATAGGATGAAGACTTTGGAGCCTCTTCTGGACCTCTTCAGGCACCGGATGATGGATCGCCAACCCCCGCTTGGGTTGGATGAAGATTTTGGAGCCAGGACGGATCGGTGATACCTGGTGAGGTGAAGACAAGGTAGGATGATCTTCAGGGGCTTAGTGTTAGGCTTATTTAAGGGGGGTTTGGGTTAGATTAGGGTTATGTGGATGGTGGGTTGTGATGTTGGGGGGGGGGTATTGTATGTTTTTTTTTTACAGGCAAAAGAGCTGAACTTCTTGGGGCATGCCCCGCAAAGGGCCCTGTTCAGGGCTGGTAAGGTAAAAGAGCTTTTAACTTTAGTAATTTAGAATAGGGTAGGGCATTTTTTATTTTGGGGGGCTTTGTTGTTTTATTAGGGGGCTTAGAGTAGGTGTAATTAGTTTAAAATTGTTGTAATATTTTTCTTATGTTTGTAGATATTTTTTTAATTTTTTGTTCTTAGTTCTTTTTTATTTTTTGTACTTTAGCAAGTTTATTTAATTGTATTTATTTGTAGGAATTGTATTTAATTAATTTATTGATAGTGTAGTGTTAGGTTAATTGTAGGTAATTGTAGGTAGTTTATTTAATTAATGTATTGATAGTATAGTGTTAGTTTTAATTGTAACTTAGGTTAGGATTTATTTTACAGGTAAATTTGTAATTATTTTAACTATTTTAGCTATTAAATAGTTCTTAACTATTTAATAGCTATTGTACCTGGTTAAAATAAATACAAAGTTACCTGTAAAATAAATATAAATCCTAAAATAGCTATAATATAAATATAATTTATATTGTACTTATATTAGGATTTATTTTACAGGTAAGTATTTAGCTTTAAATAGGAATAATTTATTTAATAAGAGTTAATTTATTTCGTTAGATTTAAATTATATTTAACTTAGGGGGTGTTAGTATTAGGGTTAGACTTAGCTTTAGGGGTTAATCCATTTATTAGAATAGCGTTGAGCTCCGGTCGGCAGATTAGGGGTTAATAATTGAAGTTAGGTGTCGGCGATGTTAGGGAGGGCAGATTAGGGGTTAATACTATTTATTATAGGGTTAGTGAGGCGGATTAGGGGTTAATAACTTTATTATAGTAGCGCTCAGGTCCGCTCGGCAGATTAGGGGTTAATAAGTGTAGGCAGGTGGAGGCGACGTTGTGGGGGTCAGATTAGGGGTTAATAAATATAATATAGGGGTCGGCGGTGTTAGGGGCAGCAGATTAGGGGTACATAGGGATAATGCAGCTGGCGGCGGCGTGCGGACGGCAGATTAGGGGTTAATAAGTGTAGGTAGCTGGCGGCGACGTTGTGGGGGGCAGATTAGGGGTTAAGAAATATAATACAGGGGTCGGCGGTGTTAGGGGCAGCAGATTAGGGGTACATAAGTATAACGTAGGTGGCGGTCGGCAGATTAGGGGTTAAAAAAATTTAATCGAGTGGCGGCGATGTGGGGGGACCTCGGTTTAGGGGTACATAGGTAGTTTATGTGTGTTAGTGTGCTTTATAGTACAGTAGTTAAGAGCTTTATAAACCGGCGTTAGCCCAGAAAGCTCTTAACTACTGACTTTTTTCCTGCGGCTGGAGTTTTGTTGTTAGATGTCTAACGCTCACTTCAGAAACGACTCTAAATACCGGAGTTAGGAAGATCCCATTGAAAAGATAGGATACGCAATTGACGTAAGGGGATCTGCGGTATGGAAAAGTCGCGGCTGAAAAGTGAGCGTTAGACCCTATTTTCAGTGACTCCAAATACTGGCGGTAGCCTAAAACCAGCGTTAGGAGCCTCTAACGCTGGTTTTCACGGCTACCGCCAAACTCTAAATCTAGGCCATAGGGATTCTCTAAAACATATTTTGTTACTTCAGAAGGGTTTTATAAAAGATTAAATATAATAAATACATAAATAACATTTGATGTCCTAATCCAATATTATAATTATAATTTAATACCTAATATCTGGCCTTTTTTATACTGTTATCCTTTCCTATTTACATATATGCCGCCACATCTACATCAATGTTAAGACCAGCAGGGTATAGGGTTTTTAGTTTATAAATCCAGTATTTTTCTAGTTTCCGTAGTTCCAACAGTCTATTGTGTATATGTGGCGATATCCACCCTATTACCTGTACTCTTAAAGAGACAGGATCACTGTTGTGATACTCATAAAAGTGTTTTGCTAGATTGTGTTTCAATATTTTTTCTTTTATATTATATACATGTTCGTATACCCTACGTCTGATATGGCGTTTAGTGCGACCCACATACATTAGGACTCACAATTGCTCCTAAAATCTATTTCAAAAGTATCTGTCCCACTTGAGTTGTTAAACAACTTGGATCTATTAATATAGGGACACATAGTGCATCTGGATTTTGGACATCGCATTGTTCCCTTCCAGTCACTGAGCCAAGTACCTTTCGATTTCTTTTTACCCTCTTTTGCAGCCCTTAATCTACTTGGAGCTAAAATATTCTTTAGGCTCATGCCTTTTTTGAATGTTACATTTGCTTTTTCCTCTAGTTCCGGTCCCAATATTGGATCTGCCTTTAAGATGGACCAATGTTTGTTTATGATATTTTTGATTGCTCCTGCTCCTCCATTAAATGTGGTCATAAATCTAATACCTTCATTATTATTGTTTTTATTCTTATTCTGATTTGATATTGTTCCCATCTTTTTTGGAGAAATAAGTTCTTTCCTATCCTTAGCAGTAGCTTTATCTCTAGCTCCCTTAATAAGGTTCATATCATATCCTTTAGCTTTAAACTTGTTCTCAAGGATATCTGCTTCTTCTTCTTCATAATTATGTGTATGAGTGCAGTTTCTCCTAATTCGTAAAAATTGACTGTAAGGTACGTTATTAATCCATGATTTTTTGTGTGCACTAGTTGCCTCTATATATCCGTTTCTTTCTGTCAATTTCCTGTAATTCTTAACACAGATAGTCTTCTTATTATTATCAAAATTATCACTGCTAAATAGTATCAAATCGAGAAATTATATTGATATCTGTGAGGTTTGATGTGTAAATTTTAAATTATAAGAATTGTTATTGATATGAGAAATAAAATCGTTTATTTTAGAGTGGTCTCCTCGCCACAAGATGATAATATCATCTATATACCGGCCATACTTGTAGATGTTATCTGCAAATGGTTTGTTGTTCCAGACATACTCATTCTCAAATGCATTTACATACAGATTGGCACAGGATGGGGCAAAGGTTGTCCCCATCGCTGTGCCCTGTATCTGTAAGTAATGTTTTCCTTCAAAACAAAAATAATTGTGTCTTAAAACAAAATTTATACTATCTAACAAGAATTTAGCATGAATATATGGAATATTCCATTTTTCAAATTCCTTCTCTATCATTTCCACACCTTTTATGTGTGGAATTGATGTATACAGAGCCGACACATCACATGTTATCCAGCTCATATCTTCTTCCCAGCAACTACCTTCAAACATACGTATTACTTCTCTTGTGTCTTTTATATATGATTTCATCCTTTTCACCATTGGCTGTAAATAATAATCTATATATTTTGATAAATTATCACACAAGGACCCGATACCTGACACGATGGGCCTACCAGGAGGACATATCGGGTCCTTGTGGATTTTTGGTAAATGATAAAATACTGCCATATTCGGTTGTATTGTAAAGAGGAATTTATATTCGTCATTATTGATGATATCATCATTTTTGGCTGTTTTAAGAAGTGTTCCTAACTCTTTGATATAACTATCCATTGGATCTTTTATATTCATATAGGTGTTCTTATCCTCAAGTAAATTAAATGCCTCTTTAAGATAATCTTTTCTATTCTTAATAACTGTCCCACCGCCTTTATCTGCAGAGCGTATTACAATATTTCTATCTTGTGAGAGTTTTTGGAGTGATTTCCTTTCTTGGACAGTTAGATTATCATTATATTTAGTGATGAAAGAATTCTCATTTTCGAAGATTTTATCTATGTCTTTTAGGACACACTTTGAAAACATTGAGAACTGATCTCCCTGGAAACCTACGGGATTAAAAGTTGATCTTACTTTGAAATCTGAATGATTAATTTCAGTCTCAGTATCATATATAGATATATTGTTTAGATCTTCTTCATTGGTCTCGTTTCTTTGACTATTATTTATTCTTACTGTATTATTATTTTCCATCTCTAGGGTTTTCAAAATCTGTAAAGTACTTAAATCTGTATATTCTAAGTGTTTATCTACTTCTTTAGGTCTATTGATTGGGTTCTTAAGAAAATAACGTTTTAACGTTAATTTTCGTATAAATTTATGCACATCTATGAACATTTCTAGCTTGTTTGGTTTAGTTTTGGGTGCAAATTTCATACCTTTATTTAGTAGACGGATGTCATTGTCATCTAACTTTTGGTTTATTTGAAAAGCAGATACTAGCTGTATCTATTGTTTATATTAGCTGTATCTATTGTTTATATTAATTGTTTACACACAGCAATATTTAGTAATTTTATTGGTGGTTTATTTTATTGGTGGTTATTACTCTTAAAACTTTCTTTTGATAGAGAATATTTGCCAAATATCTGTCTTTCCCGATATGGAATATTGAGAATTTACTATAATTCAGGAAATGTGGAACTATTAACTTAGCGCTGTTAAGTCTTTTTTTTGTGCTATTAGATTAGGTGTAATTCTTTTTTATTTTTGATACTGTGGTTTTTTATTTTTTGTAATTTACGGCTAGATTACGAGTTTTGCCTTATAGTGAAAAAGCAGCGTTAAGTTATAACGCTGCTTTTTCACTACCGCTGCTATTACAAGTCTTGCAGGTTTAGGGGCACGGCACACATTTTTTGGCCTTACCGCAAATCAACTTACGCAAATTGCGTAAAGTCTTTTTTCAATGGGACTTCCATAGCGTCGATATTACAAGCTTTTCTTGGGAGGCCAAAAAGTGAGCGGTACACCCTATCCCGTCAAGTTTCAGAACGCATTCTAAAGTCAGTAGTTATGAGTTTTACACTACAAAGCTGTAGTATAAAACTTATAACTAAAGTGCTAAAAAGTACACTAACACCCATAAACTACCTATTAACCCCTGAACCAAGGCTCTCCTGCATCGCAAACACTATAATAAAATTATTAACCCCTAATCTGCCGCTCCGGACATCGCCGCCACTATAATAAACATATTAACCCCTAAACCACCGCACTCCCGCATTACAAACATTAGTTAAATAGTATTAACCCCTAATCTGCCGTCCCTAACATCGCTGCCACCTACCTACATTTATTAACCCCTAATCTGCCGCCCCAAACATCGCCACCACTATACTAAAATTATTAACCCTTAACCCTAAGTCTAACCCCTAACTTAAATATAATTAAATTAAATCTAAATAAAACCTACTATTAATAACTAAATAATACCTATTTAAAACTAAATACTTACCTATAAAATAAACCCTAAGCTAGCTACAATATAACTAATAGTTACATTGTAGCTATCTTAGGGTTTATTTTTATTTTACAGGCAAGTTTGTATTTATTTTAACTAGGTAGAATAGTTACTAAATAGTTATTAACTATTTAATAACTACCTAGCTAAAATAAGTACAAATTTACATGTAAAATAAAACCTAACCTGCCTTACACTAACACCTAACCTTACACTACAATTAAACAAATTACCTAAATTAAATACAATTACCTAAATTAAATAAAATGATCTAAATTACACAAAATAAAAAACAAATTACAAGATATTTAAACTAATTACACCTAATCTAATAGCCCTATCAAAATAAAAAAAGCCATCCCAAAATAAAAAAAAAACCCTAGCCTAAACTAAACTACCAATAGCCCTTTAAAGGGCCTTTTGCGGGGAATTGCCCCAAAGAAATCAGCTCTTTTACCTGTAAAAAAAAATACAAACAACCCCCCCAACAGTAAAACCCACCACCCACACAACCAAACCCCCCAAATAAAACCTAAACTAAAAAACCCTAAGCTCCCCATTGCCCTGAAAAGGGCATTTGGATGGGCATTGCCCTTAAAAGGCCATTTAACTCTATTGCTGCCCAAACCCTAACCTTAAAATAAAACCCACCCAATAAACCCTTAAAAAAACTTAACACTAACCCCCGAAGATCCACTTACAGTTTTGAAGAGCCGACATCCATCCTCAACGAAGCCGGGAGAAGTCCTCAGCAAAGCGGCAAGAAGTCCTCAACGAAGCCGAGAGAAGTCTTCATCCAAGCCGGCAGAAGTGGTCCACCAGACGGACAGAAGTCTTCATCCAGACGGCATCTTCTATCTTCATCCATCCGGCGCGTAGCTTGTCCATCTTCAAGACATCCAGCGTGGTGCATCCTCTTCTGCCGATGACTCCCGACGAATGAAGGTTCCTTTAAGTGATGTCATCCAAGATGGTGTCCCTTAGATTCCGATTGGCTGATAGAATTCTATCAGCCAATAGGAATTAAGGTTGAAAAAATCCTATTGGCTGATCCAATCAGCCAATAGGATTGAGCTTGCATTCTATTGACTGTTCCAATCAGCCAATAGAATGCAAGCTTAATCCTATTGTTTGATTGGATGAGCCAATAGGATTGAAGCTCAATCCTATTGGCTGATTGCATCAGCCAATAGGATTTTTTCAACCTTAATTCCGATTGGCTGATAGAATTCTATCAGCCAATCAGAATATAAGGGACGCCATCTTGGATGACGTCACTTAAAGGAACCTTCATTCGTCGAGAGTCGTCGGAAGAAGAGGATGCTCCACGCCCGATGTCTTGAAGATGGACCCGCCCGCGCCAGATGGATGAAGATACAAGATGCCGTCTGGATGAAGACTTCTGCCCGTCTGGAGGACCACTTCTGTCGGCTTGGATGAAGACTTCTCCCGGCTTCGTTGAGGACTTCTTGCCGCTTCGCTGAGGACTTCTCCCGGCTTCTTTGAGGATGGATGTCGGCTCTTCAAAACTGTAAGTGGATCTTCGGGGGTTAGTGTTAGGTTTTTTTAAGGGTTTATTGGGTGGGTTTAATTTGTAGGTTAGGGTTTGGGCAGCAATAGAGCTAAATGCCCTTTTAAGGGCAATGCCCATCCAAATGCCCTTTTCAGGACAATGGGGAGCTTAGGTTTTTTTAGTTTAGGTTTTATTTGGGGGGTTTGGTTGTGTGGGTGGTGGGTTTTACTGTTGGGGGGGTTGTTTGTATTTTTTTTTACAGGTAAAAGAGCTGATTTCTTTGGGGCAATGCCCTGCAAAAGGCCCTTTTAAGGGCTAGTGGTAGTTTATTGTAGGCTAGGGTTTTTCTTATTTGGGGGGGGGGGGCTTTGTTTATTTTGATAGGGCTATTAGATTAGGTGTAATTAGTTTAAATATCTTGTAATTTGTTTTTTATTTTGTGTAATTTAGTGTTTGTTTTTTTTGTAATTTAGGCAATTTTATTTAATTTAGGTAATTGTATTTTATTTAGGTAATTGATTTAATTGTAGTGTAAGGTTAGGTGTTAGTGTAAGGCAGGTTAGGTTTTATTTTACAGGTAAATTTGTATTTATTTTAGCTAGTAAGTTATTAAATAGTTAATAACTTTTTAGTAACTATTCTACCTAGTTAAAATAAATACAAACTTGCCTGTAAAATAAAAATAAAACCTAAGCTAGATACAATGTAACTATTAGTTATATTGTAGCTAGCATAGGGTTTATTTTACAGGTAAGTATTTAGTTTTAAATAGGAATTAGTTAGTTATTAATAGTAGGTTTGATTTAGATTTAATTTAATTATATTTAAGTTAGTGGGTGTTAGGGTTAGACTTAGGTTTAGGGGTTAATAACTTTAGTATAGTGGCGGCGATGTTGGGGCGGCAGATTAGGGGTTAATAATATTTAACTAGTGTTTGCGATGCGGGAGTGCGGCGGTTTAGGGGTTAATATGTAAAATGTAGGTGTTGGTGATGTCGGGGTTCATGTTATCGTGTTAGGTGTAAACATAAATTTTGTTTCCCCATAGGAATCAACAGAGCTTTACACTGCTTTTTTGCAGGTGTTAGGCTTTTTTTTCAGCCGGCTCACTTCTTGTCTTTTAACACCGGGTTTATAAAAAACCTGTAATACTAGCGCTGTAGGAAAGTGACCGGTGACAATAATGTGCAAGTTAGCACCGCACCCCTCTTACCGCAAAACTCGTAATCTGGCCCTTAGTGTTTTCTATTTTTTGTAACTTAGTGTTTTTTTATTTTTGTAACTTAGTGTTTATTTTTTTTTGTAATTTAGAAATGTTTAATTGTAGATTTAAATAATTTGAGTAGGGTTAGGTTTTTAAATATGTAATGTAGTTAATTTAATTTGTAGTTTAATGTATTTTTAGTATAATAGTTAGGGTAGGTTAATTTAATAGTTTAATATAGTTTAATTTAATTGTAGGATAATAGTTAGGGTAGGTTAATTAATAGTTTAATATAGTTTACTTTATTTATAAAGGTAAGTTTAAATTTATTATAAGATAGGGATGTTGTTAGCGGCTTGTTAGGTTTAGGAGTTAATAGCTTAATTTAGTTTATGGCGATGTGGGGGGCTGGCGGTTTAGGGGTTAATAGGTTTAGTTAGTGGTAGTGATGTGGGAGGCCAGGGGTTTAGGGGTTAATACTTTTATTTAGTTGTGGTGGGGTCCAGGAGCGGCGGGATAGGGGTTAATACTTTAATTTAGTTGCGGTGGGGTCCGGGAGTGGCAAGATAGGGGTTAATACATTTTATTTAGTGGCTCCGATGTCAGGGCGGCAGATAAGGGGTGTTTAGACTCGGGATTTATGTTAGGGTGTTAGGTGTAAACGTTACTGGTTTTCTACCATAGAAATCAATGGGATATCTGGCAGCATCGATCATAAGCTTTCGCTGCTTTCAGACTCCCATTGATTCCTATGGCATCCGCGGCCTCCAGGTTGGCGGATTGAAAACCAGGTACGCTGGGCCGTTTCGTATAGCAAAACCGCCAATGGAAACAATGTTTTCTTTATTGTCCTGAGTAAGTACCTTTAGCATGTACGTTGATTGGAACTTTAGTCATGGATTATTAGATTTAGGTTGTTGAGGCTTCTGTATGCTATATAGCGCAATAGAGAATAGAATCATTACTTTGTTATCTCCTATGTATCAGGGTATAGTCTGCTGTTTATATTTTTATTTTTATGTATGATAGATGGGTATGGATCACTGTTTGTGATATGTGTGTGCACCTTTTTAGCCCCCTTTATATTATAGTATAGTATAGTACACAGTTTGCATTAATGCTATTTATTTATTTTGGTTTTGCTCATGAGAGCAATTTATACTTTGTGTTTAATTTTTTTTAAACATTTAGATTGACATATACTGTGAGGTGTCAACATTGAAAACATTTGCATCACATGTTCCAAATGGGGCTGTCTTGTTCTGATTAGGGGGAGGGGTTAACATCTGATTTAAACACCTTTGTTTGTTCACTGTTCACTTGGTCTGATGAAGGGGTGATTGATCCCCGAAACGTTACTTGATTTTTGATGTGCCAATAAAAGCACCTTTTTTCACAAATCCAGTGAGTGCAAGCCTTTTTCTACCTTTATTCTTATTTTTTTGCCTGCACCCTGGTGGATGCTGTTTTAATGGGAGTGAGATTGAGCTTGCATTCTATTGGCTGTTCCGATCAGCCAATAGAATGCGAGCTCTATCTGATTGGCTGATTGGATCAGCCAATCGGATTGAACTTGATTCTGATTGGCTGATTCCATCAGCCAATCAGAATATTCCTACCTTAATTCCGATTGGCTGATAGAATCCTATCAGCCAATCGGAATTCGAGGGACGCCATCTTGGATGACGTCCCTTAAAGGAACCGTCATTCTTCAGTTGGACGTCGCCGGAAGAAGATGGGTCCGCGGTGGAGGTCTTCAGGATGGAGCCGGTCGTTATCGGATGAAGATAGAAGATGCCACTTGGATCAAGATGGTTGCTGGTCCGGATCGCCTCTTCTTCCCGGATAGGATGAAGACTTTGGAGCCTCTTCTGGACCTCTTCAGCCACCGGATGATGGATCGCCAACCCCCGCTTGGGTTGGATGAAGATTTTGGAGCCAGGACGGATTGGTGATACCTGGTGAGGTGAAGACAAGGTAGGATGATCTTCAGGGGCTTAGTGTTAGGTTTATTTAAGGGGGGTTTGGGTTAGATTAGGGGTATGTGGGTGGTGGGTTGTAATGTTGGGGGGGGGGGTATTGTATGTTTTTTTTTACAGGCAAAAGAGCTGAACTTCTTGGGGCATGCCCCGCAAAGGGCCCTGTTCAGGGCTGGTAAGGTAAAAGAGCTTTTAACTTTAGTCATTTAGAATAGGGTAGGGCATTTTTTATTTTGGGGGGCTTTGTTGTTTTATTAGGGGGCTTAGAGTAGGTGTAATTAGTTTAAAATTGTTGTAATATTTTTCTTATGTTTGTAGATATTTTTTTATTTTTTGTAACTTAGTTCTTTTTTATTTTTTGTACTTTAGTTAGTTTATTTCATTGTAGTTATTTGTAGATATTGTATTTAATTAATTTATTGATAGTGTAGTGTTAGGTTAATTGTAGGTAATTGTAGGTAGTTTATTTAAGTAGTTTAATTGTAACTTAGGTTAGTATTTATTTTACAGGTAATTTTGTAATTATTTAAACTATTTTAGCTATTAAATAGTTCTTAACTATTTAATAGCTATTGTACCTGGTAAAATAAATACAAAGTTACCTGTAAAATAAATATTAATCCTAAAATAGCTATAATATAATTATAATTTATATTGTAGCTATATTAGGGTTTATTTTACAGGTAAGTATTTATCTTTAAATAGGAATCATTTATTTAATAAGAGTTAATTAATTTCGTTAGATGTAAATTATATTTAATTTAGGGGGGTGTTAGTGTTAGGGTTAGACTTAGCTTTAGGGGTTAATACATTTATTAGAGTAGCGGTGAGCTCCGGTCGGCAGATTAGGGGTTAATAATTGAAGTTAGGTGTCGGCGATGTTAGGGAGGGCAGATTAGGGGTTAATACTATTTATTATAGGGTTAGTGAGGCGGATTAGGGGTTAATAACTTTATTATAGTAGCGGTGCGGTCCGCTCGGCAGATTAGGGGTTAATAAGTGTAGGCAGATGGAGGCGACGTTGAGGGGGGCAGATTAGGGGTTAATAAATATAATACAGGGGT
Organism: Bombina bombina; assembly: GCF_027579735.1. Classification (NCBI taxonomy): domain Eukaryota; kingdom Metazoa; phylum Chordata; class Amphibia; order Anura; family Bombinatoridae; genus Bombina; species Bombina bombina. Next base: position 1,069,622,799 of record NC_069503.1, on the reverse strand, counting down.
CGGCGGTGTTAGGGGCAGCAGATTAGGGGTACATAAGGATAATGTAGGTGGCGGCGCTTTGCGGTCGGCAGATTAGGGGTTAATAAGTGTAGGCAGATGGAGGCGACGTTGAGGGGGGCAGATTAGGGGTTAATAAATATAATACAGGGGTCGGCGGTGTTAGGGGGAGCAGATTAGGGGTACATAAGGATAACGTAGGTGGCGGTCGGCAGATTAGGGGTTAAAAAAATTTATTTGAGTGTCGGCAAGGTGGGGGGACCTCGGTTTAGGGGTACATAGGTAGTTTATGGGTGTTAGTGTACTTTAGAGTACAGTAGTTAAGAGCCTTATAAACCGGCGTTAGCCCAGAAAGCTCTTAACTACTGACTTTTTTCCTGCGGCTGGAGTTTTGTCGTTAGATGTCTAACGCTCACTTCAAACACGACTCTAAATACCGGAGTTAGAAAGATCCCATTGAAAAGATAGGATACGCAATTGACGTAAGGGGATCTGCGGTATGGAAAAGTCGCGGCTGAAAAGTGAGCGTTAGACCCTATTTTGAGTGACTCCAAATACCGGAGTTAGCCTAAAACCAGCGTTAGGAGCCTCTAACGCTGGTTTTCACGGCTAACGCCAAACTCCAAATCTAGGCCCAAGAGTTCAGAAATCAATATTTGGTGTAATAACCCGCATTTTCAATCATCCTCCCCACCAGATTTTCTCATTGCTTTTTGGTGACTTTATGTCACTCCTGGTGCAAAAATTCAAACAGCTCGGTTTTGTTTGATGACTTGTGACCATCCATCTTCCTCTTGATGGTTTTCAGTGGGGTTCAAGTCTGGCGGTTTTACTGCTCAAAGGTTATGTAACCCCTTGATTTTACTAAGTAACTTGGTTTTAATACATTTTATTCAAATGGGAAATTGCTGCACTTCTGCTCTATATCTACTAACGTTTAGGAGAGTGAGTAAGAGTTTCCAATCTGTCTTTATAGGCACATTGGAGTGCCACTCCACTTGTGAGACTAACAATATTTGTTTGCCCATTTTGCCAAGCTTGGTTCAGAATATATTGCACTAAGAAGTGCCTTCAGATCATTTTTTGTGTTTTTAGGTCTGGGAATTGGACTGGCCATGACAGGGTCTTGATCTGGTGGTCCTCCATCCACACCTTGATTGAGCTGGCTGTGTGGCATGGAGCATTGTCCTGCTGGAAAAAAACAACCCTTAGAGTTGGAGAACATTGTCAGAGCAGAAGAAAGCAAGTTTTCTCCCAGGATAACCTTGTACATGGCTTGATGCATGCGACCTTCACAAAGAAAAATCTGCCTGATTCCAGGTTATCTTCTCTGATGAGTCCAATTTCAGCTTTGCCCAACACCTGGTCGTCTTATGGTTAGATGGAGACCTGAAGAGAACAACAAGCCACAGTGTCTTGCACCCACTGTGAATTTTGGTGGAGGATCGATGATGTACTGGGGCTACTTCAACAAGGCTGGAATTGGGCAGATTTATTTTTCTGAAGGACTCATAAATCAAGCCATGTACAAGGTTATTCTGGAAGAAAACTTGTTTCCTTCTGCTCTGACAATATTCCCCAACGCTGAGGATTGGTTTGAAAACACTGCATCCTATTTTGACCAGTTGTCATTTTCTGCAAATAAATGCTTTAAATGACAATATTTTTATTTGGAAATTGGAATAAATGTTGTCAGTAGTTTATAGAATAAAACAAAACATATACCTATATAAATAGTAAAACCAGAGAAACTCAAAATTTTAAATATATATTTATATATACAGGTATATAAATATAAATATATATATATATATATATATATATATATTATAAGAGATTTTATATAAACTGGAATACATTTGTTAAAAAGTTCTCACTTTTACTTAAAAGCAAGGGATAGTATATTCAAAATTAATCTTTCATGATTCAGATAGAGCATGCAATTGTAAGCAACTTTCTAAGTTACTCCTATTATCTTCGTTCTCTTGGTATCTATATTTGAAAAAGCAAGAATGTAAGCTTAGGAACCGGCCCCTTCTTGGTTCAGCACCTGGGTAGCGCTTGCTGATTGATGTCTAAATGTAGCCACCAATCAGCAAGCGCTACCCAGGTGCTGAACCAAAAATGGGCCGGCTCCTAAGCTTACATTAACATAAAGATACCAAGAGAACAAAGACAAATTGATAGGAGTAAATTAGAAAGTTGCTTAAAATTGCATGCTCTATCTGAATCATGAAAGTTTAATTTTGACTAGACTATCCCTTTAAGAACATTTTGATATTTATCAAACAGTATAAAAAAACAGAAACTATATTAGTTGATGGCTAAAAAAGCAAAACTTCAAAAATGCTTCTTTTTGAAGTTTTCACTGATTTAGTGATAACTTTTATCATCCATTCCACCTGCTGTCAATATGGCAGTAAGCTTGAAAAATTCTCTTCCTGAGCATGCTAAAAGTTTTAATGACATTACATCACATGACTTCACAGGCAGAGTGCATGAACAAAAACACATTGAACCCTGATTTTCAGGGTGGGTGGGAAGACAAAATACAGCAAAGATTGTGCATTTGTAAACTGAAGAATGGCCAAATAAAGCACAAATGCTAGTTAGGAGGGTTTATAGGTGCAGTTATAGGAAGGAGGGGCAAGTTGGCATACAAAGGAAGCAAGAAGTCAGCCCCTTTATCCTTGGAGAAGGTTTCTCACCCTTTCCTCCCCTAATGCTTTGTGTGAAGGTTTGTTTTGTTGGTACCTGGTGTTGCTTGTTTTGTGTTGTTACAGGTGTTGATGGAGGAGGATGTTGAGGCTGGAGATGAACATCTTGAGGATGCAGACTTTAAGTGACCCCTCAATTGACTGATTAGTCAGCCAGTCCCTGTTTTTTTAAATTGCAGGACAGGAAATGGAGGTGCCTTAATTTATCCTGGGTCCCGTTACTTGCAAAGGGATTTGTTGCATCTTATAAGTTGTGATTATCTCCTGTGTGAGATGTGGGACTTGGGGCAACCAAATTCAAATTTCTGGTAGGCTGCAGGAGCTTAGAGATAAAAAGTGCTACAGCTAATGAGTTAGGCCCCTGGAGGGATTCCTCAAGTTTGTCGGTATGTTGGGGGATACCACGTGGCAGAACCCATTTCAACTAGGGCTCCTCAGAGGGTAGAACACAGTTTATTCATTTTATAGCCAAATAATTTTTTGTTCAGGGTTGTAGCTAGGGAAATCTTGATCTGTCAATGTTTTGTTAATAAAGTTTTATTTCACACACAATAAAGTCAGGAATGAAATTAGTAAGAATGAACATTAATAACATGCGGCTAGATTACGAGTTGTGTGTTAAGGTAAAAAAGCAGCGTTAACAGGTCCTAACGCTGCTTTTTTACGCCCGCTGGTATTACGAGTCTTGCAGATATAGGTGTACCACAAACTTTTTTGGCCTTACCGCAAACCTACTTACGTAAATTTATTAAAAGCTTTTTACTATGGGACTGCCATAGAGCCGGTATTATGAGTTTGTCCTGGGAGGCCAAAAAGTGAGCGGTACACCCTAGCATTTTAAAGTCAGTAGTACAAAGCCGTAGCATAAAACTCATAACTAAAGTGCTAAAAAGTACATTAATACCCATAAACTACCGATTAAAACCTAAACTGAGGCCATCCCGCATCGCAAACACTAAAATAAAAATATTAACCCCTAATCTGCCGCTCCGGACATCGCCGCCACTATAATAAAAATATTAACCCCTAAACTGCCGCACTCCCGCCTCGCAAACATTAGTTAAATATTATTAACCCCAATCTGCCGCCCCTAACATCGCCGCCACCTACATTATACTTATTAACCCCTAATCTGCCATCTCCAACGTCGCTGCCACAATTCTAAATTTATTAACCCTTTAAACCTAAGTCTAACCCTAACCCTAACACTCCCTAATTTAAATAAATCTAAATAAAATGAATATCATTAACTAAATTATTCCTATTTAAAACTAAATACTTACCTATAAAATAAACCCCAAGCTAGCTACTATATAACTAAAAGTTACATTGTATCTAGCTTAGGGTTTATTTTTACTTTACAGGCAAGTTTGTATTTATTTTAACTAGGTAGAATAGTTACTAAATAGTTATTAACTATTTAATAACTACCTAGCTAAAATAAATACAAATTTACCTGTAAAATAAAACCTAACCTAAGTTACACTAACACCTAACACTACACTACAATTAAATAACTTACCTAAATTAAATACAATTAAATAAATGAAATACAATTAGCTAAATTTAAAAAAAAACACTAAATTACAGAAAATAAAAAACAAATTATAAGATATTTGAACTAATTACACCTAATCTAAGAGCCCTATCAAAATAAAAAAGCCCCCCCAAAATAAAAAAAAACCCTAGCCTAAAGTAAACTATCAATAGCCCTTAAAAGGGCCTTTTGCAGGGCATTGCCTCAAAGAAATCAGCTCTTTTACCTTTAAAAAAAAAATACAAACAACCCCCCAACAGTAAAACCCACTACCCACACAACCAACCCCCCAAATAAAACCCTAACTAAAAAAACCTAAGCTCCCTATTGCCTTGAAAAGGGCATTTGGATGGGCATTGCCCTTAAAAGGGCATTTAGCTCTATTGCTGCTCAAAGCCCTAACCTAAAAAAAAAACCCCACCCAATACACCCTTAAAAAATCCTAACACTAACCCCCGAAGATTCACTTACTGGGAGAAGTCTTCATCCAAGCGGCAAAATGTCCTCAACGAAGCCGGCAGAAGTGGTCCTCCAGACGGGCAGAAGTCTTCATCCAGATGGCATCTTCTATCTTCATCCTTCTGACACGGAGCTGCTCCATCTTCAAGACATCCAGCGCAGAGCATCCTCTTCAATCGACGGCTTCTTCAGAATGAATGTTTCTTTAAGTGACGTCATCCAAGATGGCATCCCTTAGATTCCGATTGGCTGATAGAATTCTATCAGCCAATCAGAATTAAGGTAGGAAAAATCCTATTGGCTAATGCAATCAGCCAATAGGATTGAGCTGGCATTCTACTGGCTGTTCCAATCAGCCAATAGAATGTGAGCTCAATCCTATTGGCTGATTGATCAGCCAATAGGATTGAACTTCAGTCCTATTGGATAATTACAACAGCCAATAGGATTTTTTTCTACCTTAATTCCGATTGGCTGATAGAATTCTATCAGCAAATCGGAATCTAAGGGACACCATCTTGGATGACGTCACTTAAAGGTACATTCATTCCCGAAGAAGCCGTCGATTGAAGAGGATGTTCCGCGCCGGATGTCTTGAAGATGGAGCCACTCCGCGTCAGAAGGATGAAGATAGAAGATGCCATCATGATGAAGACTTCTGCCAGTCTTGAGGACCATTTCTGCCGGCTTTGTTGAGGACATCTTGCCGCTTGGATGAAGACTTCTCCCGGTAAGTGAATCTTCGGGGGTTAGTGTTAGGATTTTTTAAGGGTGTATTGGGTGAGGTTTTTTTTTAGGTTAGGGCTTTGGACAGCAATAGTGCTAAATGCCCTTTTAAGGGCAATGCCCATCCAAATGCCCTTTTCAAGGCAATGGGGAGCTTAGGTTTTTTTAGTTAGGGTTTTATTTTGGGGGTTGGTTGTGTGGGTGTTGAAGAATAAATCTAACGGCTAGATTTAGAGTTCTGCGGTCAAAGGGGTGCGTTAGCTACACGTGCTTTTTTTCCCCCGCCTTTTAAATACCACTGGTATTTAGAGTTCACAGAATGGCTGGGTTTTCAGTGCGTTAGGCTCCAAAAAGGGAGCGTAGAACATAATTTAACGCCACTGCAACTCTCGATACCAGCGGTGCTTACGGACGCGGCCAGCTTCAAAAACGTGCTCGTGCACGATTCCCCCATAGAAAACAATGGGGCAGTTTGAGCTGAACAAAAACCTAACACCTGCAAAAAAGCAGCGTTCAGCTCCTAACGCAGCCCCATTGTTTGCTATGGGGAAACACTTCCTACATCTGCACCTAACACTCTAACATGAACCCCGAGTCTAAACACCCCTAACCTTACACTTATTAACCCCTAATCTGCCGCCCCCACTATCGCTGACCCCTGCATATTATTATTAACCCCTAATCTGCCGCTCCGTACACCACCGCAAGATACATTATAACTATGTACCCCTAATCTGCTGCCCCTAACACCGCCGACCCCTATATTATATTTATTAACCCCTAATCTGCCCCCCACAACGTCGCCGCCAGCTACCTACAATAATTAACCCCTAATCTGCCGATCGGAGCTCACCGCTACTATAATAAATATATTAACCCCTAAAGCTAAGTCTAAATCTAACACTAACACCCCCCTAAGTTAAATATAATTTTTATCTAACAAAATAAATTAACTCTTATAAAATAAATTATTCCTATTTAAAGCTAAATACTTACCTGTAAAATAAACCCTAATATAGCTACAATATAAATTATAATTATATTGTAGCTATTTTAGGATTAATATTTATTTTACAGGCAACTTTGTATTTATTTTAACCAGGTACAATAGCTATTAAATAGTTAATAAATATTTAATAGCTACCTAGTTAAAATAATTATAAAATTACCTGTAAAATAAATCCTAACCTAAGTTACAATTAAACCTAACACTACACTATCAATAAATAAATTAAAAAAACTACCTACAATTACCTACAATTAAACCTAACACTACACTATCAATAAATTAATTAAATAAAATACCTACAAATAACTACAATTAAATAAACTAACTAAAGTACAAAAAATAAAAAAAGCTAAGTTACAAAAAATAAAAAAATATTTACAAACATTAGAAAAATATTACAACAATTTTAAACTAATTACACCTACTCTAAGCCCCCTAATAAAATAACAAAGCCCCCCAAAATAAAAAAATGCCCTACCCTATTCTAAATTAGAAAAGTTCAAAGCTCTTTTACCTTACCAGCCCTGAAAAGGGCCATTTGCGGGGCATGCCCCAAAGAATTCAGCTCTTTTGCCTGTAAAAAAAAACATACACTACCCCCCCCAACATTACAACCCACCACCCACATACCCCTAATCTAACCCAAACCCCCCTTAAATAAACCTAACACTAAGCCCCTGAAGATCTTCCTACCTTATCTTCACCATGCCAGGTTCACCGATCCATCCTCGGAAGTCTTGATCTAAGCCTCGGAAGTGTTGATCCAAGCCCAAGTGGGGGCTGAAGAGTGACGTCCATCCTCTGGCTGAAGTCTTGATCCAAGCGGGCAGAAGAGGACATCCGGACCGGCAAACATCTTCTTCCAAGCCGCATCTTCTATGTTCTTCAATCCGATGACGACCGGCTGATCTTCAAGACCTCCAGTGCGGATCCATCCATCTTCACCGACGACTTCCCGGTGAATGACGGTTCCTTTAAGGGACGTCATCCAAGATGGCGTCCCTTGAATTCCGATTGGCTGATAGGATTCTATCAGCCAATCGGAATTAAGGTAGGAAAATTCTGATTGGCCGATGGATTCAGCCAATCACAATCAAGTTCAATCCGATTGGCTGATCCAATCAGCCAATCAGATTGAGCTTGCATTCTATTGCCTGTTCCGATCAGCCAATAGAATGCAAGCTTAATCTGATTGGCTGATTGGATCAGCCAATCGGATTGAACTTGATTCTGATTGGCTGATTCCATCAGCCAATCAGAATTTTCCTACCTTAATTCCGATTGGCTGATAGAATCCTATCAGCCAATCAGAATTCGAGGGACGCCATCTTGGATGACGTCCCTTAAAGGAACTATTGTACCTGATTAAAATAAATACAAAGTTGCCTGTAAAATAAATATTAATCCTAAAATAGCTACAATATAATTATAATTTATATTGTAGCTATATTAGGGTTTATTTTACATGTAAGTATTTAGCTTTAAATAGGATTAATTTATATAATAAGAGTTAATTTATTTAGTTAGATTTAAATTATATTTAACTTAGGGGGATGTTAGTGTTAGGGTTAGACTTAGCTTTAGGGGTTAAAAAATTTATTAGAATAGCGGTGAGCTCCGGTTGGCAGATTAGGGGTTAATGTTTGAAGTTAGGTGTCGGCGATGTTAGGGAGGGCAGATTAGGGGTTAATACTATTTATTATAGGGTTATTGAGGCGGGAGTGAGGCGGATTAGGGGTTAATAACTTTATTATAGTAGCGGTGCGGTCCGCTCGGCAGATTAGGGGTTAATAAGTGTAGGAAGGTAGCGGCGACGTTGGGGGGGCAGATTACGGGTTAATAAATATAATATAGGTTTCGGTGGTATTAGGGGCAGCAGATTAGGGGTACATAGGGATAACTTAGCTGGCGGCGGTGTACGGAGTGGCAGATTAGGTGTAAAAAAATTTAATAGAGTGGCGGCAATGTGGGGGGACCTCGGTTTAGGGGTACATAGGTAGTTTATGGGTGTTAGTGTACTTTAGAGCACAGTAGTTAAGAGCTTTATAAACCGGCGTTAGCCCAGAAAGCTCTTAACTACTGACTTTTTTCTGCGGCTGGAGTTTTGTCGTTAGATTTCTAACGCTCACTTCAGCCACGACTCTAAATACCGGCGTTAGAAAGATCCCATTGAAAATATAGGATGCGCAAATGGTGTAGGGGGATCTGCGGTATGGAAAAGTTGCGGCTGTAAAGTGAGGGTTAGACCCTTTCCTGACTGACTCCAAATACCAGAGGGCGGTAAAAACCAGCGTTAGGAGCCTCTAACCCTGGTTTTGACGGCTACCGCCCAACTCTAAATCTAGCCGTATGTAAGCTTATAGGAGCAGTTGTCTATAGCAGTTTATGGCAGAAGTGTTTGCAACTTTGTATAACATTGCTATAAATATTGTTGTAATCACTGCTGTCAGCTGGCTAAAGACACACGCACTTTCTTGAGCTCAGCTAGGATTACTCTTTAACAAAGAATACTAACAGAACTAAGCAAAATTGATAACAGAAGTAAATTGGAAAGTTGTTTAAAATATCATGCTCTATCCAATAAATGCATGTTTAATTTTGACCTTACTGTCCCCTTTAATGTAATACACTAGAAATATTTATCTTGAAACTTAAAGGGACAGTAAAGTCCTAATTAGACATTCATTTAGACAGAGCATACAATTTTAAACAACTTTCCAATTGACTTAAAGGGACACTGAACCCAATTTTTTTCTTTTGTGATTCAGATAGATCATGCAATTTTAAGCAACTTTCTAATTTCCTCCTTTTATCAATTTTTCTTTGTTCTCTTGCTATCTTTATTTGAAAAGCAAGAATGTAAGTTTAGAAGCCGGCCCATTTTTTATGAACAACCTGGGTTGTTCTTGCTGATTGGTGGATAAATTCATCCACCAATAAACAAGTGCTAAAGATAGCAAGAGAACAAAGAAAAAATTGATAATATGAGTAAATTAGAAAGTCACTTAAAATTGCATGCTCTATCTTAATCACAAAAGAAAAAAATTGGGTTCAGTGTCCCTTTAAATTTTTTAATTTGCTTCATTCTCTTGTTATCCATTGCTGAAAGGATTATCTTGGAAAGCTTAGGAGCAGTAAAGAACCTAGGTTCTATCTGCCAATTGGTGGCTGCATATATATACCGATTGTCATTGGCTCACCCAGGTGTGCATTGCTGCTCCTTCAACAAATAATACCAAGAGAATGAAGCAAATTTGATAATAGAAGTAAACTGAAAAGATGTTTAAAATTGTATTTTCTACCTAAATCATGAAAGAATTTTTTTGGGTTCCATATCCCTTTAATTAGATTACATCTGGACAAAGCTATTTCAGGTTTGTCATTTGAGGGTGATCTTAGCCTTTCAGACACCATGCAAAGATAAATTGTTTATAGTGAATTGATTAAGTCTATTTACCTTATACTTTGACAGTGTATTACCTAGAGACTAACTCAAAACTCATCTTTCACCTGTATGAAAATTAGATGCTGTATATACAGACAGCACTTTGCTAAATTTCTTTTTCATCAAAACTCTTGAGTATGGGCTGATATTAAAATTGATAGGGTGTCTCTGAGAACACCCATTACAATCTGTCATTTATATGAGACAGTTATTATTTAGGGGAATGAAAAATAGCAAAGAGTTTGTTCTAAAGAAAAGAAGTTCATCGGGTAAACAAAGAAAACTTTAGCGTTTAATCTAAAAATGTCTGTTGAAATGCATTAAACTCAAACCCGCAGTATCTGAAGGGATACACATTTAGGGCTAGATTACAAGTGGAGCGCTAATTTATTGTGCACCCACCAGGGTCGGCTCCAGAATGAATGAAATGGGGGGGGGGCATTTTTTTTCACGAGGGGGCACGCATTTACAAAGCATGTATGAGAGTCAAAATAAGAGCAGACCTACTGTGGCAGTCCAGGGATTACATTTATCAGATCTCTGGCTGTGCAGGAGTTAGACTTGTTTATATTTCTGGCAGTGCAGGGATTACATTTGTCATATCTCAAGGAGTATAGGGTTTACATTTATAAGATGCCTGGCAGTGCCGCAGCAGTTACATTTATCAGATTTATGGCAGTGCAGGGTTTACATTTGTCATATCTCAGGAATTACAGGAGTTACATTCGTTAGATGTCTGGTGGTGCAGGGGTTACATTTATCAGATCTCACTCAGTGAATGCAGCTACATTTGTGAAATGTATGGCAGTGCAGGGTTACATTAGACATATCTCTGGCAGTGTAGGGTTGTCTCTCTCTCTCTCTCTGTCTCTGTCTCTCTCTCTCTTATGGGAGAGTTACAGAGCCGCCAAGGACAAATTGAGGAGCGCCAGAGCGGGGTGACACATGCTATCTTGAAGCTAGTTCAAGCCCCCAATAAGCTGTTTCACTGCACTGTACTTGTCTATAACGGGAATAGATTATGTAATGGGCTATTGCAGCAGACATTGAATTTTCCACAAAACTAATCTAAAAGTTGAATTTTACCTATGTATTTACATCATAAGGTTGAACTTTACCTATATGTTTTTACATTGGATTGAGCTTTCTGGGAGAATCTCTGTATTATGCACACAAGTCATGTTGCATTATAAATCATAACATTCAAATTCACTACATAATGCCCCAAGTAGCAAATATCCATTTTCTCTTTGTTCTAGTATTTGTATAATAGTTATCTATTTCACGCTATATTCTTATTTCCCTTTACTAATAAATTTGAACATACGCTTATTAGATTCTATTCAAGTATGGTAACTTAGCACTAAGCTGGTAATGGAGGGTGTGTTTAAATTTTGTAATCTGTTATTGGTCAATAACATTTGGGTGTTGTTTTTGTATAACCAATCACCATTGTTTTAATGCCTTTTAAACATATGTGCGGGCTAGCACTACAGGCTGTGACTACGGATACGTCCGAAACGCGTATGCCTGCTAGTGCTGCGCCCTTGTTGTTTGACCATTGCTGTGTTTATCCTTTTAACCAACTTTAATAAATTTTGGAACTTTTATTCATAAACCTTTGGATGCCGGTTTCTCCTTTCTGAATTATGTCTACTCCAGCTATACCGTGACATCCAATCTGTGCTCTCACCTTGGAGCGTTTCCTTGCACAAGAATTCCGGAGCAGAGTTACCTTTCATTGACAAGAGGCGTGGTGACGTCATCACTCTACCCGCGTACAGGCATCTTGGCGAGACTCTGTGAGCCGTACTGGTGGATGCGGGACAACCCGAATTTCCTTTCGCAAAATGGCACAGAGGTGAGGACTTACCTGGGGATGATCTTGGATCACAAGTAAGGAGGTCTTAGCGGATGCTTGGTGGGCGATACCTGCACACACCTGTTTGTTTGTTTGTGCAGCGGTGTCGGTGAGTGTTATTCTCCATTACACGCCTGCAAGTGTACTTGTCTCTACTTGTGTTCACACACAATTTTAACTCTTGTCATCAATCCGGACATTTTACTGGATCCTACTACTACATTATACATCAGCTACTTAAAGCTTTGGGCGAAGTGTTTGGGTTTCTCGTGTTGTTTATCACTGTACTGTACACATACTGGCTGCCTGCTCTGTGTAACAGACAGACAGTGAAAGCCAGCCGGCAGGGATGGAAGAGGGATTAGGCCATGAGTGCTGGTGGGTGATAGAGCGCCGCACATGCTTTAGGGTGGAGGAGGAGCTTATACCGGCACTGACTGCTGGCACCTTAGAGGGAAAGGAAACAGTGCTGCTGGGCACTCCTATGTGGCGGATCTCCAGGGTCCGGTGGCCGCAAATGGTTTATGCGACCTTTGGGACCCTGGAAGTTCCGTCACTTATAAAATGTAAAAAAAAAAAAAAAAAAATATTCACTGCTCTCCAATTAGGCAGTTGCCCTGGGGGGGCACAGCCTTCCATATGGGTGGGCATTGCCCCCCAATGCCCCCCTTGGAGTCAACCCTGGCACCCACAAATGCGCATATTTGTCCGTTTGCGGACGCGTGATAAATAACCACCAATTTCAAGTGGCAGGTTATTGCTACCGTGAGCTCACGATCGCAATAAACGCTCAGAAAACTAACCAGAGATCCCCCCCAAAAAATAGAGGGTCTTTTATTTTTTCATAAAAAAATACTGCACTAAGGGGTTAAAAGTTGTCAGGTGTGTTAGAATAAAAATGGCACTGAAAAGTGCCTTTACATTGCAGTCTATGGTAACTGTGTGTTCCCTGTTATATGCTTATATACATATATATTTATGTGTTCATATATGTATATACACATATTAAAGTCCTAAAGAATAGACAGTATGTGCTGATAAATGCCATCAGTAATATCAAGTCAATGTCCTATGCTGAAAGAGTCCCCTTAACACATATTAATAAGCATGATATCCAGTACCTGCTGCACAAACGGATCAACTCAGAGTAGTACTCTAACCTGCCCTACTCTAACCTGATCTGCCTCTTAGACCGCTCTCTGGTGTATCCATGGACTGTACCATCCTCACCTCTATGGCGTCGTTCTCAGCGTCTCCCTCCTGCTCTCAGCAGTATTGGGTGATGACGTCATCAGGGGTTGTTACACTCTCGCATAGTGCCCATCACTATTAGAAGATCCAATGTTGAAAACCAAACCAGGCTTGTCAGGATAAATGGATAATGAAGAAGAATATTCGGTTTCCTTAAAATGTAAACTTTATTGGAAAATTAAAATCCTAAACAGAGGTAACAGCATACAGGATGCTAAAGAACAGCGCATACCAAACGGCTTACGCGTTTCAGCTTACCGCCGTAGTCATAGCCTAATTGGTAACATTGCACACACTATTAAAAACAGTATCTCCAAACTGATACGTTAAAACAATATGCCCTCTCTGTGTTCCACACCTGTATTATAAACACCTGATAAAACCCCCTCTCATCTTTATTACAGCATTAGTAAATGAACAAAAATCACTTATCCTACATGCACCAAGATTACAAGTTGTGAGCTAAACCGGTTGCGCAAATAATGTAAAAATATTTGCATTATGGCACTTTCCATAGTGCTGCCATTACAAGTTAAGCCAAAACCTTTTTGTTGTGCAGTATGGTGCGTTAAGCTACATACTGCACAAAACCCAAGACCTGAATTTACGTGCTCGTGCACGCTTTCCCCCATAGACATCAATTGGGAGAAAGTGTCAGAAAAAACTAACACCTGCGATCGTGGAATGGCGATTGCCATAACGCAACCCCATTGATGTCTATTGGGAAATGAAAATTATGTTGAAACCAACATAAAACCGTAGTCTCAATACCCCTAATCCGCACCCCCCTAAATATAGTTGACACTAAATAAAGTTATTAACCCCTAATCCACCGCCTCTACATCGCTGACACTAATTAAAGTTATTAACTCCTAAACTGTCGCCCCGACATTGCTACTGATAAACTAAACCTATTAACCCCTAAATTGCTGGGCCCCCACATTGCTACTAATAAGCCAACCCTATGAACCCCTAAACCACCAGCCCCCCACATTGCAAATCACTAAATTAAACTATTAACCCCTAAACCTAACACCCCCTAACTTTAAATTAAATTTACAATATAAATATCTTAAAATAAATAAAAACTTACCTGTGAAATAAAAAATACTAAGATTAAGCTATAAATAAACCTAACATAACTATTTTAAGAAAATAAAATAAACTACAAATAAAAAAACTAAATTACGAGGGGCGGAGCGAGCAGCCAAGCAGGGCAGACATGTGTAAGAGGGCTCCTGCAGAAATTTACTTAATCTAATGACAAATTGGGGCCAATTCTCTACAAATCTCCCCAAAACCTATCCAGCACCTACAAGATTACTTCTACGTTATTAGAAGATCCTTAGTTACTTTATCAGTTTTTCCCTTTAACCGACAGGGTTATCTGGGAAACGCCCTGGTTTCTACGGCCTATTGAAGTGGCAGCATTAAGTATGGCGTAGGTCTCTTTGGTAATCCACGAGGCCCTGAGGGAACTCAGTTTACAAATGTCAGCTAGCTTCGAAGATATCTCAGTGAGCCTCAGAAATATTATGGCGCAACAGGAGCTACCGGTACAGGGCAGATTGAATGATACCGATATCCCGACTTGCTTAGTACAACCTCCTCTAGCTGTGGAACGGATTGCGGAGTTAATGACTGATTCCATCACTGAAACACCCAGTTTACCTGTGGAACTCACCTCACTCTGCAAAGGCTCTACTGTGGAAGATACATCATGCCTGGTGAGGCTAGAACATATACATATACGTTCACACAGCGGAGGCTCCGCGCAGGGCCTAGACGACTGGTCGCATTCCTTACGATCCGGAGTCAGGTGAAACCTTTGTCACCAGCATACAGCGTCACAGTAAGGGACGCTGCACCTGTCACTACAAGAATAATCCCTACAGAGCGCTATGATTCCGTTGGAGGTTCACAGGACTATGGCCACTGCACTTTTTTGGCAGTGATCCTTTTGAGAGGTCGCAATGCGTATAGTTATCCGCCTGCAAATAAGGGACAATTGGAGTGGCACTTCTCAGGGCCGAAATCACAGATTCGCAGTTTGCTACTATCTAGGTCTCACTGGACTGTTAGCACATTTTACCACGATCTCTTGAAGGGCTCTTTTGATCCGGGAGGTCACTCCTGGTTACCGCAGACGAAGTTGGCATCTTGTTGCTGGACACTCAAGAATATAGTCGGAGTGGGCTAGAGTTACATTAGGCCCTAACAAAAGTGTTAGCAAGTCCTTAATAATCAGACTAACTCTGTTATCTATCTCCAATGACCATGTATTATTACAGCTTTTGAATCCAACGCTGAGCGTTTGTTATTAGGGCAAGTTAATGAGAATCAATTTGTTTGGAAAAAAAAAGAGCCCAACTTGTTATGCCTGGCACTAGTTTAATATACCCATTGCTAATAGCACATTTGCTTACTATATCTATTATTAGTTAAATGTTACCTGTCATTTTGTAATGTCTAAATGTCTCATAAGGCTCCTTCTGTAAAAGTCCTAAGGTTCAGTTAAAAATGTTTATATTCATTTCTATACATAGCTAATTTACTCCAACTACGCAAGCCCCCTAGAGACATATTGATAGCTAATTATCACTTGAATAACTGGACCCTTGGCAGGTTGCCATACAGACTCTTCATAGAAGACATAGCTCCATTAGATTATCTACCAATTTTAAAGGTCATAAGACTTAATGGTCCCTTTGCAATACATAACATATTTCTATCTAATGGCACTCTAGGAAAATCTTAGAAATTGCCCTGCACAATATATTTTGGTACCACCTCCCCCCCTCCTAATCAGGTTAATGTTACCCCGTTATTGACCACCACTAGGTCTTCTCCTTACTAGAATTACTGAGGGGTAATTTCCCTAGGAGAAAAGGTGAACTATGACTTTGCCCTTATAAAGTTGGTCATGTTAGAAATTACACAAGCAGAGAGAGTCTTATATGTGTCCTTGCTTTTACCGATATACTCCCGGTCCTAAGTACATAGTTAATTGCACTCACTGAGATGCAGCAGACAAGACTGAATGATGGCACAAGTTATCAACACTGAATACACATTTAAGGCTATTTTAGAAAGTGAGGGACATTCTGGGCTTATTCATTGTTTTTATGCTACCACCATCCTGTACTTCTGTTTCTGACAGACCTATCTTAAGACGCCACAAATCTCAGCCTCAACTGTCTCTTAGGACACATGAGCTGATGATCCGGTACTTCATACTATGTTTGTACCGTATATATTCTATTACTTCTCATATTAAGGTACTCCCTCCTTAACTAAAATCATAGCTCATATCTCTCCTTACATAGATCCCCATACTTTATAGCGTCATAAGTTATGTTTCTGTTTCTGTTTCTTTTTTTCTTTCTTTAACTTAATCTTTTCTAGAGATATTATACCCAGCTCACATAGGGGATACTGGAGGGTTCATCTATGTCACTAGTTAGCCTGAAAGCTCCCTGGCCCTCACATTGGTATTGTATCTCATAATTTTAGCTAATATTATTATGTCTGCTTGGTTGTATCTTACAAGAGTCTATTGCTTCCTACTGTATTTGCATGTAATTTCCTTATCCTTTTAGTTATATACTGATTGTATATATAAATATGATTTCCTTCATTTTTGTATTCTAAGGAGATCTCTATAGATTTATACTGAGCAGATATATTTAGTTATTTGTGTATCTGTATTTGTTACCTAAATATTATGTTATTTCTATCCTATATGTTATTCGTTATCATTATTAGTGACTGTGGGACTGTCATCACTAGTTTCTTTATAGTTTTGTTCACATTATCAATACATTTTATTCGTTCTTGTTAAACCTCTCTCCTCCCTTTCCCGCCGGTACTTACTGCCTGCGGGTCATATCCATACTCCTTTTTCCAGCATCGCCTATAGATGGCACTCCCCTAGGAGAGGGGTTCATCCAGAGATTCCCTATGCTCCAAACATTCTAATGTCCCCCTCCCCACATAATACTGTAGAGTGACTATTGAGGCCCATTACTTCTCATAATTAAGTTTTAGCTCTTTCTTGGTTGCATATTCTACACATTTGCTATTACTTTCTTGTTATATAAGCATAACACTTCACCTGGATAATTACTTTAGCCTGATAGAGCCATTTCCCTAATTATTAGTTATGTAAACAACAGGTCCCTCCTGCGAAGCCCACCCTTACAATCATATAGTAAGTCCTCACATACCAACTCTCCTGTCCTGTATGGCTCCGCTCCCCCCCATTCCCTCCCCCACTCCACTTTGAGCGGCTCTTGCCCGCTGCGTCCCCTTACCACTCTCCCCGCTAATTTGGTCCAAAAGCGGCCAAACACAAGATAATCCACAATTGTCATATTTTTACTAGATTATATAACGTTATGAATGCTCTCTATGACAATGTGGAAACTATACTCTATTTTCCCCCTACCCCCATAAAACCAACCCCCCTTGTTTCTATATTCCTTAATTAAATATTTAATGGTGTATTTATCTAACACAAGGTGGGGTCACTTCTAGTCTACATATCATATAAAATATAAAATTGAGGTCTTAATCTAGATAGTCCAAACTCTTTGCTAATGCATTTCATAAATGGGATTTATATGCCCCCCTATTTAGCTCTACTGCCTAGTAGACTTCCATGCTTTTTCATAACTCTAACCAACTATAGTTTCTCCATCCTTTTACTACTCACCATCGAGTATCACTCTTTAAACTCACGCATGCATACTATGTTGACATAACCTGGATTGTTTGTTTGGCAAGTTCATGGTATTAGCACTGTACTTTTCTTTGTTACTATTGATGGATGTGTCATTATTGTTACATCTGTTTACAACTTCAATAAAAAAAAAAAAAAAAAAAAAAAAATCACAAGATTAAAATAATACCAAAAAAATTGCAAAAAATTACAAAAAATTACAAAAAAAAATAATAAAATCTAATATTACCAAAATATAAAAACGCTAAAATTACGGAAAATTAAAAAACACTAAGATTACAAAAAATAATAAACTAAATTATCCAAAATAATAAAAATTACTCCTAATCTAACACCCCCTAACCTAACAATAAACTAACAATAGTCCTTAAAAGGGTCTTTTGTGGGGCATTGCCCTAAGTTAAACAGCCCCTTTGCCCCCTAAAAGTAAAACCCAACACCGAACTAACACCCCAAAATAAAAAACCCTAAAAAAAGGGCCTTTTTTTTTAATGGGCAGTAAAAGAACTGGATGCCCCTAATCGCAATTCCCATACAAATACACCTTTAGGGGCAATGGGTAGTTTAGGATTTTTTAGAGTTAGGTTTTTTTTATTTTTGAGGGTTGGTTGGGTGGGGGGTTTTATTTTTAGGGGGAATTTAGTAATTTTAAAAGGTAAAAGAGCTGTTTAATTTAGGGCAATGCCCTTTTAAGGGGTATTGGTAGTTTATTGTTAGGTTAGAGGGTGTTTATATTTTGGGGTTGCTTTTTTCTTTTTCTCGGGCTATTTGATTTGGTGTAATTTTTATTTATTTGGATAATTTAATTTATTATTTTTTGTAATCTTAGTGTTTTTTTAATTTCCGTAATTTTAGAGTTTTTATTTTTTGGTAATGTTAGAATATATTTATTTATTTATTTATTTATTTTTTTGTAGTGTTAGTTTTTTTAAATTTGTAAAAAAAAAAATCGAAGTGTTAAGTTATTTTAATCTTGTAATTTAGTTTTTTTTATTTGTAGTTTATTTGATTAAAATTGTTATGTTAGATTAATTTATAGTTTAATCTTAGGTTTTTTTTTTCCACAGGTAAGTTTTTATTTATTTTAAGATAGTTATATTGTAAATTTAATTTAAAGTTAGGGGGTGTTAGTTTTAGGGGTTAATAGTTTAATTTAGGGATTTGCGATGTGGGGGCCGGCATTTTAGGGGTTAATAGGTTTAGTTTAGTATTAGCGATGTGGGGGCCGGCAGTTTAGGGGTTAATAAGTTTATTATTGTAGTTGCGATGTGGGGGGCCAGAGGTTTAGGGGTTAATAGCTTTATATAGTGTTGGCTATGTGGGTGGGCAGCGGTGGGGAGGGTGGCAGTTTAGGGGTTAATAGGTAGTTTATCGGTGTTAGTGTACTGTGTAACATTTTAGTTATGAGTTTTGTGAAACATTTTTGTTTCGCAAAATCCTTAACTACTGGTCTCAGATTGCGAAATGGATCAGGGCGGTATAGGCTATAACGCAAGCATGTTAGCCGGAATGCACAACCTGTAATACAGCTGTATGGAAATCCTGCACTCAAAAGCAATTTTTTGAGTGCGGAATGGAGAGATGAATTACAGGCTAAAATGATTTTGGTATAGCTATACCGACGCAACTTGTAATTTGGGAGACCTGCCATAACACACGCAATAGCCAATTTTTCAGCAGTATAGTCTTACCGCATTGTGCCGCAAAACTTGTAAACTTGGTGATTAATAGTAATATAATGAATTATCTGTAATATTAACAGATTATCTGTATTCACTATTATAAATTAACAGACTGTGCACTTTTCAATAATAGGTATTAATCTTGCTTACATACATGTATTTATTTCTCTACATACATTCCCTAACCAGTACTCAAATGCACAAAATAAATACATAGGTAAAGTACAGAGTGCTATCTTTGGAGGTTAGAAAGTTAGTATATATTCTAAGTACAAGAACGATAAACAAATCATGCTCATGTTCTCACATACAGTATATAATACTCTAAAAAATAGGTACTAGTGGTAAAGTAGCAATATTCTAATCTAAGCAAGATTAGTACCTATTATTGAGAAGTGCACTGTCTGTTAATTTTGAAAAATGAATACTGATAATGAATTATATTACTATCTATGGCCTAGATTTAGAGTTGGGCGGTAGCCCTCAAAACCAGCGTTAGAGGCTCCTAACGCTGGTTTTTACCGCCCGCTGGTATTTGGAGTCAGTCAGGAAAGGGTCTAATGCTCACTTTGCAGCCGCGACTTTTCCATACCGCAGATCCCCCTACGCCATTTGCGTATCCTATCTTTTCAATGGGATCTTTCTAACGCCGGTATTTAGAGTCTCGGCTGAAGTGAGCGTTAGAAATCTAACGACAAAACTCCAGCCGCAGAAAAAAGTCAGTAGTTAAGAGCTTTCTGGGCTAACGTCGGTTTATAAAGCTCTTAACTACTGTGCTCTAAAGTACACTAACACCCATAAACTACCTATGTACCCCTAAACCGAGGTCCCCCCACATCGCCGGCACTCTATTAAAATTTATTAACCCCTAATCTGCCGCTCCGTACACCGCCGCAACCTACGTTGCCTGAAAAATAAATATTAATCCTAAAATAGCTACAATATAATTATAATTTATATTGTAGCTATATTAGGGTTTATTTTACAGGTAAGTATTTAGATTTAAATAGGAATAATTTATTTAATAAGAGTTAATTTATTTCGTTAGAATAAAATTATATTTAACTTAGGGGGGTGTTAGGGTTAGGGTTAGAATTAGCTTTAGGGGTTAAAAAATGTATTAGAGTAGCGGTGAGCTCCGGTCGGCAGATTAGGGGTTAATACTTGAAGTTAGGTGTTGGCGATGTTAGGGAGAGCAGATTAGGGGTTAATACTATTTATTATAGGGTTATTGAGGTGGGAGTGAGGCAGATTAGGGGTTAATACATTTATTATAGTAGCGGTGCGGTCCGGTCGGCAGATTAGGGGTTAATAAGTGTAGGTAGGTAGCGGCGACGTTGGGGGCGGCATATTAGGGGTTAATAAATATAATATAGGGGTCGGCGGTGTTAGGGGCAGCAGATTAGGGGTACATAGGGATAACGTAGGTTGCGGCGGTGTACGGAGCGGCAGATTAGGGGTTAATAATAATATGCAGGGGTCAGCGATAGCAGGGGTGGCAGATTAGGGGTTAATAAGTGTAAGGTTAGGGGTGTTTAGACTCGGGGTTCATGTTAGGGTGTTAGGTGCAGACTTAGGAAGTGTTTCCCCATAGGAAACAATGTAGCTGCAATAGGAGCTGAACGCTGCTTTTTTGCAGGTGTTAGGTTTTTTTTCAGCTCAAACAGCCCCATTGTTTCCTA